>NC_089754.1:6972802-7130302 GCF_040412425.1 Macrobrachium rosenbergii | reverse complement strand
TATTTCAAAGTGCAACTGCGAGGTTTTCCTCCTGTTACACCTTTAAAACCTACCTACTCTCAATTTCCTTTCCAGCGCTGGATGACCTCATAGGTCCCAGTGCTTGGCCTTTGGCCTAAACTCTATATTCCATTCTATTCCATTCCCTCCCATTGCAGGAACAACTTAAGAGGAAAAGTCATCCTTTTTAACCTTATTAGAGGAGATAGATGTTATTAGTTTTCCATACAGAACGGTCACCACATTCTCTTTCAAGCTCATTTCATTGGCTAAAAAGAAAGTATTATACTAAAGTCCTTATTTGTTGGAATCTGAGAGCCAGTACTCTCATTTTTATCACACCATACTTATCTGCTTCAGTAGCACTGTTCCCTACCCATTCTTCTACTCTAGAAATCCTCACCTTTTTCTTCATTCTCTTATCAATGTCATTTCTTTCATCTGAGATTAATGTGTAGCGGTTTAACTTGAACACCAAAAACAACTTTTCTCCCGTTACTTCACAGCTGTTGGGTTTCACCCAAATATGTTCCTTGTTGCTAGATTTTTCAGAAAAATTGTCAGTGTTCCCAATGTTTTCTCTCTCTCTCTCTCTCTCTCTCTCTCTCTCTCTCTCTCTCTCTCTCTCTCTCTCTCTCTCTTTCCACAAAGAGTCCCTTAAACTTTCTGGCCATCGCCCTGTACCACATTAGCCTAGCACGAACATGAAACAATTATAAATCAATGGCAATTCCTTCTAAAACGATATTACAATCAATATAATAAATTACGTTAAATGCTGATAAATTCATCTTGTTCTTAGCCATTACCCTCATAATCATTATACGTTATGTCATTATACATTATGATTGAAAAGAAGCCTCATCATTAAGTCCCCGTTTTCAACTCTCTAGAAAAGACTGGTGGTTGCAATGGTTTCCAAGCATTGTCCGAAGGTTCTGTGAGATCAGTCATATTTCCATTGTCATTGGCACTGTGTATAGTATGGTTTTAAAAAATGAAAGCATGTGTATCTGATCAATGTCACTGTCCTGTTTGTCATCTACACACATAATGCATGTACAGTATGTGACCACATCGTGATCAAGTATCCTACCCACAGGTGAAGGTGAAGATGCAGGTCGTGATTACTGTCACGTTCTTCCATGTCCATGCAAAGAAGTAGCGACTGCTTTTTGGAATTATGTAATCATCTCAGAAAAATGACAAAGCACTTTATTGTTTGCAATGTGTTTTTAAGATTTTTAGAACTCAGAAATGAGACTTCATTTAATCGGGACCCTGGGGTTAACACCAAAAGGTTCACAATAAAAGAAAAAAGGACAGAACACTGAAGGAAGAGCATGAACCATTAAGCCAGTTGATGATTGCGACAAACATTCAGTGATTGAAGGAAGCAACAACAGCATGAGCAACTACGATATTACATGCAATATAGTTTATTCAGCGTTCCGAGATCGATCACAGAATGGTGGGTGATGCGATTTGGGGCCATTTGCTGAAAAATCAGTTGTGTCTCTGTTCACCAAAAGAGTGTAACGACGCTGTATGAGCAACTAGCGTATATATAGCCTACTGTGTATGTAGATATATATACATTACATAGATACATATATATATACATTTTATATATATATATTAAACACATACTGTATATATACATGTACATATACTAGTATATAAACGAATACCACAGGAAAATGACAGCCAGAAGTTCAGTACCAAGAGCTTTCACGTGTTTATTCACGCATCTTCGGGCCACAAATTTGTACCCCGAAAATGAGTGGATAAACACGTGAAAGCTCTTGGTACTGAACTTCTGCCTGTCATTTTCCTGCGGCATTCGCTTATATACGAGTATATGTATATGTATATATTTGTGTGTATGCATACATACAGTATATATGTATATATATACACACACACACACACACACACATATATATATATATATATATATATATATATATATATATATATATATATATATATATAAGAAAGGATTTTGGGATTCCCTTTTCATTCTGCCTTCGAGCCACCACACTGGACTAATCATTGAGACACAATTGATTTTTAGCAAATGCCCATAAATTGCATCCATCACCATTCCGTGATCGATATATATATATATATATATATATATATATATATATATATATATATATATATATATATATATATATATATATATATATATATATATATATATATATATATATATATATATATATATATATAGTATATATATATATATATTTTATATATATATATATATATATATATATATATATATATATATATATATATATATACTGTATATATATATAAATTTATATATATATATATATATATATATATAGATATTTTGTGTGTGAGTGTGTATGTATGTATGTATCTGTGTAACAACCAAAAGGAAACGTTCTTACTCCCTTTTATTTGTATCAGCAGAAAACTATGTAAACAGGAATAGCATCAAGATGAAAAATTAATCTTAACGTACTTCTTTTTTAATTAAATTACGAACTGCTCTAATTCCAATTCAACTCATTGTTAAAATATCAAATTCGTTGAAAAAAACCTAATTCAGGTCGCTATTTATCTCATTTATTTTTCATATCCTTTGTTCTCTCTGCTCTGAGCCTCGGTAAATGTTGCGCTAATTTCATTCGTCGCACTTCGAACGTTCATGAAAGTTTGAAGAGGCTTCCTTGGTGCATGCGAGGAGTGAGCGTGGAACACTGCACGCGCCTTTACAAGGGAGTGTTGGTTGCCCGCGTAGGGTTCACGTGGACAGCTAACATTTCCCGATATAGGAGACCCGTTAATCACATAATGCGCAATATTGAGTTTCTTTCATATTGTTTTGATGGCAACAGTTCTTATGAGGATGGTGACTGCAACAAATCTCTGACAAAAGCGATTCCAGTCAGCTGTGAAAAAAATATTGATTGATGAGAAATGATATGATGAAAAGCGTAATCCACAGGTTAACAGGTGAACAGCGATTCGCACGCTGTTATGAAACTATAGATTCCATCCACGTACCATGTAAGAGAAATCAGAAGGGTTATTACCTCAGAATTGCCTAATCTGGAACAAAGAAAATATTGCAGAAACCTTCCCTAATCATAATAACCAGAATACCTGTTCTCATTGTTCTTTATTGCGTTATCCCTTATTGTCACCGATAACGCAGTGTTTCTGCAATATTTTTTTTTTTTTTTTTTTGCTCCAGACTAGGCAATTCTGTGGTAACAAGCAGCCTGACCCGTTAACCTGGTTACATCTCAATGTCTCCTGAGCGAGAGACACCCTAACCTAGATAGGCTACTGACGGTATGGGAGAGGGATTAAGTGTGTTATTTCAACAATCTCTCTCTCTCTCTCTCTCTCTCTCTCTCTCTCTCTCTCTATATATATATATATATATATATATATATATATATATATATATATATATATATATATATATATATATATATATATATATATATATATATATATATATATATGTATATATGTATGTATATATATGTATGTATATATATATATATATATATATATATATATATATATATATATATATATATATATATATAAGGTCAGAGGGTACATTATGATAAATCAAGTTCGAATTGAATATACTTCCAAAGCACTCACACAATGGAACATGTCCAAATCTGATGTTATGATGTGAAGTGAGATCAGGTTATGGGAGATTTAGATAAAGTATGGTTAGATTATGTAAGGATAGGATAGGTTGGTAGTATTTAGGGTAAGGTTTGGCATCTTTAGGTTAGCTTAAGAAAATATCCTGGTAGCTGTATATTTTGGTCCCTGCCCAACGCAATAATTTCTCTGACTCATGCCGAGAGACTTGGGCGTTTATTTATAAGAAAATTTGACAGAATGCAGAATGAAATTTTCCGTAAGAAATGGGATGAATAAATTCATATTGTACATGACGAAACTGACCATATTGTAGAAAGTATTCGTAACTGAGCCTTTTCGCAATAAAGGTGAGGAAATAATCCGATTTCAGGAGATTGCAGAAGAACAAAGTATAACGAGAAAAGGAAGTGGCATTTCTCTATAAACCATTTGTGACAATAAATAGTTGCTAAGCAATATTTGGGAAGGAATTAGTACTTACGCCGTATTGAGGGAATAAACTATTTCTAAGATAAGGGAAGGAGCTGACATTACTTTAGGGAAAGGGACAGAATAAACTTTTGTTTTGTCAGTTTTTCTTGAATTTGTCTGTAACGCACAGGCCTATTTGCCATTCTTTCTTTCTCAAAATATATTCAGCTGAAAACCTTATGGAAAGAGTCAATAGACTTTAAACCGAAGAGGGTTCCAAAGATAAATCAGCCTGCAGAGAGAGACAAGTTATAGGAAAAGGTGATGAATAAATAAATATGAGGGAACAGAAAAAAAAAAATACACCTGATTTCAGGAGACGTCACCAGAGAGCTGTAATGAATTCCTTCACTAGGCAAACTATTCTACATTTCAGAGGCAAGACAATACTCCAACTGAACTGAGTAGTATGAAGCCTGAGGCTATAAAACGACACGCTGTTTACAGCAGCGTGAGAGTTATAGTTTTTCAGCTTTTATAGGATATGTTACACAAAATAGCTCATACCTGGCCAACTAAAATTAGGAGGGCCTACTCTTTGCAGAATGCATTATTTATAGAAAAGTAGAATATAGTTATGCTAGTGTAGAAATATTCTTACGTACTTACTGAATGTAGCCAATTTAATTCCTTGCTTGGTGAGTTCCATTAGTTTATTTTTTTTTTTTCTCGTCTATTTATGTGGCTAGCTTTCTTGACTTTCCATATTTTTCAGTAGATCAGATTTTTGTTACTAAGGGTATCTAGTTCCCCGTCGATTACGTTTGTCGTTATATAGCCAGCAAGCATCAAACAGTCGCTCATACAAAACTTTGAGTGTTAAAAAGGACGAGAAGTTTCTCAAAAATAATTTTCCTTTCGTTGCTCTAACAACCTTGTTTCATTACTTTGTCCATTAGCCCTGCATCAAAAAAAATCTATCAGTTTATCTCCTATTATGGTAATATCTTTGTAAATTCAATTCCCAGGGGAAAGTATGATTTGTAACGTTATTTGAGTGGAAACTGCTAATACTCCAATGATATTCTAAATTTATCTCGGATGCGATGTTTCCAAGAGGAAAATAGAGATAAATGTCTAAAAACAGATGACGTACGGCAACCGCTGAGGTCTATATACTTGGTAGCCACATGGCTTCTAATGCACTGATTTCACTTATGCTAATGTTATTGGGGAAATATTGCACAGCGTTTCGCCACCAATTCTTCTAACGTATATCAATGTACTAACATTTGAAACAAGTTAACAGACCTGACAAACTTTAGTTATACTAACAATATTGACTGCCGTGTGTAATGTATGACGGCCAGATCCCAAGATGGGAAAAACTGTGTCCTTGTGACGTGCCACTAAATGAAATGCGAAGGAATAGGCTCTAAAACATTAGAAAATGGAACTGCATAATCACCGCATGATGGAATGAAGGATAATGAATCCTATTGCTTGAAAATTGGAAAGATTAATTATTATTTTTGGAAATACTAATGATGTACAAAAAAAATACATCATTCCAAGTAGCAGCCGTGAGGCCCAATTTGGTAATATTGTCGTAAAAACCTACAAATGAATATCTACATAATCCTGCTAACAAACAATCCAACCGAAACGAAATTATAACCTCCTTGGAGGAGGTAATTAGGGGAAGAAATATCCCCCATTACAAGGGAATGTGAAATTTTCTTTCGGAAAGGGAACTTGAAAATGACGAAACAAGTCTTCACGCATCAACTTGGCCAGAAATTGCCATTACAATAAAATACCGTAGCGGATAAAGTGTACCCCTGAAGTATGCATCGGCCACGGCAACTCTCCATTTCCAGACCCTAAACGAAATCATTTATTTTGAGAGACCCAAATAAAAGGACGTGAATGTCGTAAGGATTGCTTTCCGAAGTTTTGAAAATATCTCGCGCTAAGTTCCTGTACACTCCAGTCAAGTGATTATCACCTTTCCAACACAGAGACAGACAGACAGAGAGTGGGAAAGTGTTGACAAATCTGGATTGTTGTTTAGTTTTAATAACAGCCTATACACTTAATTTGATGACGTCGCATTCCTCTTGTCTGAGCAAAATGTTGATAGGAGAGAGAGGGTAAGATTTACTCCCGCTTCAGATGACAACGTAGTGACTTCCTATCGAACAGAGTAACGCTGGTTAAATCTATAATGCTAATATAAAACATCAATCAATTTTCGAAGGGTGTTTGCAGTATAGACCTGAATAATATCTATAGCTTGACGAAGGAATAGCTTGCTGTATAATTTCGAATTCAGTTGTTTACAAGTGTTGTTTTTTCAAAGAAGTACCATAACTTAAAGCATGGCCTACTAAATGGTTTCGGAAAAAATGTCACCAAGCGACCATTCACTCATTATCTTAACTCCAAGTTTAAGGGGGAATCTGCCTGAAGACTTCAGCTTGTTTTTCCGGATAATACAGATCTAGGGAGAAATCGAATTAAAATCTGGCCATGGCAATCAGTGCGAACAGAATGATGAATGAGTATTGCCATATTTTTGTGAAAAGCTGTCCTGCAGATGTCACGCCATTCATAAAGTTTTGACGTACAACTCAACACTTATATTTATGAACATTTTATTACTGTACGTAATTCGAACCGATGATATGCTTTTATGACACAATAGTAAAAATAAATGTTATATGAGAAATGCCCTAATGATAAATCGAATTGTATAACATCCTAAAGCAGTATGTCCACTGCGTTTCCCCTCTCTCTCTCTCTCTCTCTCTCTCTCTCTCTTAAACTGAGAGCATTTCAATGCTCGATCCACGTTTACAACAGATTTTCGTGACTTTTCTCCATGTTATGACGTAAATTCATATTCTGGAGTTACACCTCTGTATGTGACGAAGAGCTTGGGTAGTAGACGTGAATAACGTTGATTAAGTCAATGGAAGCAGAGCGTATCATTACGGATACCACATGATTATATATATATATATATATATATACAGATTTTAACGTGCATTTATTCCCATTTTTGTATGGGGTTAGCACGATGCCTTCTTTGGAGGACTTTTGATTTGGCTTTGGGGTAGACCTGTGGTCTCGATCGGCTGCCCTGCCTGACATCGCTACACCCCGGTACGTATGTTTCATGTATCATACCAGACCCAACGCCCTTTTCCCAGCAGCGAGAAGTTATTGCGCGGCTATGGCGAGAGTTCGAGACGTGTGAGATGTTTGTTATGTTTTTAGAAGGTGTTGTAGTGGCTTTGTTTTTTGTGTGTGTATTTAGTCTGTAACATCCATTTGCTTTTTAAGCAAACCTATCCGTTGATTACATATATAATCCCGGGATGTCTACACGGATAGCAAAGATTCTGCCTCTCTGATCAGCCGGCTTGCGGATTGAACCCACGCCACAGACCTCTACGAAGTCCGAAGCTGCTGCTAACCGACTATATCGAGGTTTTATATATATATATATATATATATATATACATAAATATATATATCTATACATATACATACATACATACATACATACACACACACACACACACACACACATATACATATATATATATATATATATATATATATATATATATATATATATATATATATATATATATATATATATACATATCCCATACACTTTTTAGTCTTTGACGAGGTGCATCTTTTCGGTTTTTCAACACGTCTTAGAGACCGAAGTCATCAGCCACAAGCTGTTTTCCTTGACTTCAACAGATGATCTTTGCAAATACAGCTGGGTGGACTGATGGTTGGTAAGCCGTAAGTGATTCACAGACCCAGCAAGTGTGAGCCTAGAAGTACATCACTTGTCCATGGCATCTATTTGGGCTGACTGCACTCTCCAAAGATGAACTGTATGTTCGCAACAACCCTTCCCTATTATACATACATACATACATACATACATACATACATACATACATACATACATACATACATACATATACATATGTATATATATATATATATATATATATATATATATATATATATATATATATGCGTGCGTTGTGTGTTCGTGTGTATGTGTGTGTAATTATAATAAACACAATACCCTCTTAACTCTTCGATTTCTTCACATTTGTCGGATACGCTTGTACTACAAATCCTAAGATGAAGTACTCAATAAAAAAAAAAAAATCTGACACCCATGGCAAGATTCGAACCCGCACCCGGAATATCAGAAAGAGGTAACGTTGTCCACCTGACCATATATCTGTCGAATTCAGAAACGCTTCCTTAGAACTCGAGCTGACCACCCTCACCATCACAGCCACGTGTGTCAGAATTTCATGTGGCTTTCATTTGGATCTCAGACTTTCTGGTGAAGTATATCCAAAAAATGTTAAATAAGCAAAAAGTTAAGAGGGCATTGTGGTTATCACATTTACATAAGTAACTGGTCAAAAAGTGACTAGTAAATTCATATGAGTGTGTATGTGTGTGTGTCTGTGTGAATGTAAATGCATGTGCGTGCAAATTATCACATAGAATAATTTGAATTTTTCCACTTATTACCATCACTTTATAGGAGGTAATTTCGTAAGTAAAGAATAATCGTTGAAAATAACTTCTGGTCTTCCGTGGTATTCATTACGAAACCTTAAGGAAGCTATGCTTGAATCGATGGAAGGACGAGGGGAAGTTACTCCAGTAATTATAGAGCAAAGTCGTAACAAGAGCCTCGAATAAAGTGTTTGTCACGTCATTTCTCCACAAGTAGGAAAAGATTGTAAAATTTATTATTATTATTTATTATTATTATTATTATTATTATTATTATTATTATTATTATTATTATTATTAGGAAAACACCATGATGGTCTAAATTGTTCGGTTAAAAATCCTCATCCAAGTGCAGATTTGTATATTCCAGGGGTCCAGAGCATATTGATATGGAATGAACAGACCAGTCCTTTAGGGCAAATAGACATATACATGTCAAAAAAGAGCAACTTAAAAAATACCTAAGTTTGAGGTCATGGAAATGACAAGAATAGAATAGAATGGTATAAAGACAACCCTTTGGTATTCCTATCTAACGCTGCACATTTGACCTGTTTCTTTGAAGTGGGTCGATGCTAATGAAGGGCGATTATGCTAGTCTCCCGGGAGATTCAGAGAACAGAGAACAGTGGGCGTCATTTTCGCTCCTATCTTACTGTGCAGTGTCGCCTTGCTCAAGTGCCAAGGTACGATCCGTGAAACAGGAACCGTAACAGCATTTTTCAGATTTTTTTCGTCATTTCTTTTATTATTTTAGGTTGATTTATTTCCTGGAATTATTAAGTAGATGCTAAATGGCCATATAGGTTAATGGGAAGCTTTTATCTATACTCATTTATCTATATATTTACCATAGAGTAAAGAAACCTCTCTCCTTTGTATTATTTATGTCATTTGTCTCATTTTCAGACCAAAAACAGCCTTTGAATAATGATTTAACGTCCCTGTTACGGACGAGGATAATTATTCCTGACTGTCAATCAAGATTTTGAATAAGGTTACCTGAGTAATAAAAGATTCACGCGAGCCTTGGATTCCTTTATGGAACTTATTATTATTATTATTATTATTATTATTATTATTATTATTATTATTATTATTATTATTTATAGCTTTTGTATTTTTGTATTATGCATTTACGAGACAACACGTGAAACTTCAGTTCTCATCATCGGATTCGTTCAGTGCTCTTTCCAGTTCCTTCGGTGTCAATGGAAGGTATGATTTGCACCAATCTAATAGATGCTTTGATTGAAATGTCTATTTTTATTAAACGTACAGTTAAGTTGCACACCAACACAAGTGCATAGCACACGCACACACAACACATGAGAACTATTAGCAGCAGAGACAGAGATATTGGACTGCGCGATAAGACCCAACCACCTCTCCGTTTTGTTTATGCATTAAAGAGCAAAAGCCAAGGATTAATTTATAGTATAAATAATTAGGCCTATTCATCCTACCGCCATTGAAACATCCGTATATATATGTATGTATATATATATATATATATATATATATATATATATATATATATATATATATATATATAAGTTTATATATATATATATATATATATATATACAAGTTTATATATATATATATATATATATATATATATATATATATATATATATATATATATATATATATATATATATATATATATATATATATATATATATATATATATATATATATATATATATGTGTGTGTACATATATATTATATATATATATATATATATATATATATATATATATATATATATATATATATATATATATATATATATATATATATATATATATATATATATATATATATATATATATATATATATATATATATATATATATATATATATATATATATATATATATATATATATATATATATATATATATATATATACATTATGTCCGGCATTCAATTTAGAACATTAAGAAGGTTATATTTTGTTACTTGGCTTTTCAACGGATTTAATCATGAGGAACATCCTCACGGAAAAGTAGCCCGCCTTTGCTATGCTGTAGACTTCTCCACTGTTATGAAACTATCCAACACTGAGTGGTTGTAGAGGTCCATATTTTACCTTTTTTTTCTGTGTACAATTTAACTATAGATACTCGTCTTGATTATCAGTCATACTCAATTATGGAGAATTCACTTCTTTACCATTTCTCAGTTAATTTCCTGAGCCAAAGAAAGCACAAATTACCGCTAATAGCATTTACCGTTTTATTTTAATATTTATAACATTTTTAGGCCTAAACATCGCCGTGTCCTTTTAATATTTACGTCATTTTGGTCCCAAGCATCAGCAAAAGGGCAAATGTGAATCTGTATAATGATAAGTGATGGTCTTTAGGCCGCGCAAAGTACATGTGATTTCATTTTTCGAAGTAATAGTAAAGCTGTAAATAGTGGCAAATAGGGAGTTAGAATATGAGAGTAGGTTTCCAACCTCTGAAGCCCTTTTCCCTACAAAAGAAAGACTGATATCATGATGACTCTTGTACAAACGTTTCAAGTGCAGAAAGGATGACAGTTGCCATTCCTACGAAGCACTCTGTTAAAGATAAACGCCCATGAAGCAAGCAAGCAAGAATCCTGAACAGCAGCAACTTCATTCACCCTCGCAACGTTTTTCATGCACTCGCCCCTCTCTCCTGCGCAGTAGGTAATCCACGTTGCACAGACATTCAAGCACCTCACTTTCTCCATCACTTCCACTCCATCCAGCTAAATTTTCTTTGTATTCCTCCCCCTTCCCTCTCCATAGTCTTTCGAATTAAACGTTGTTTTGACCACCCTGTCGTCCTTCATTCTCTTGGCAAGTATCACGCGCGTTATTTCTAATTTTTCCTTCATGAAGCTGATATCTGCAGGAATAGTTTTATCCTCCAGAATTCGAACACTGCGGACGCCATCTGCTAACATTTGCTCACAGGAAAAACAGAAGATACCTTTATATCCTTCTACGAAAATGCCTTTGACTATTCTATCTTTGTTCATAAAATCTTTTAGTTAAATCTAACTTTCTATTTCCTAAAGTGCATGTTTATACTTCAGATTATCTGATAAAAATTCTTCATAAGTAATAATCTTAAAAAATTAAGCTGATATTTCTAAGAGTTATTCATGTTCATGTTTTACGTTTATTTAGGTTCATGTAATAACTATACATCTCGAAGCAAATTCATTCCAAATGCTGAAGATTCATGCATACATCTATTTATCTATCTATCGATAAAATTATATGTGTGTGTATATATATATATATATATATATATATATATATATATATATATATATATATATATATATATATATATATATATATATATATATATATATATATATATATATATATATAAGATAACAAAGGGACACACATTTGAATTAGTGACGAAATCTTGTATAATTATGTATATTACTTGTATAGATAAGTTAACTCCGTCTACTTTAAGATCGATTAGCATTAATACAACTCTGCTCTCAAGAAGAAAAAAAACATGGCGAATGAATTTTTAATTCATGCTAAATCACTGCGGTATTTTTTTCTTTACACAGCATTGACTTTAACAACTCTACAAGAACGAACTGGGAAGATCAGTTATCTCCAACATAAGAAAAGAGTGCAGACAACCAAAGTTCCCTGAAAAATACAAACACTGCAATGGAATACCGCCAAAGCCCAGAATTATGTGCTGCCAGTATGATTCTCTGTCCATTGGAGATCTGGCCAGAAAACCAATTTAATGCCGTTATGTTCACGAGAATTTTATATTATATGAACACAATCTACATTTTACAAGCCGTACATTATTCTCCCGAAAATCTCTCGAGATTATGATTAAATGCATTTGCATAAAAACTGCTGTATATAAATCACATAGTCCAGTCAGTCATAGGCTATAGCATAATTTTGGACTTTTAAAACAACCAACAAAATCCCAGTTACAAAGCAAAGAAAAATGGAAAATTTGGGAAAACATAGAATGGTTAGATTTTGTATTTGTCAGAGTTACAGGTGACGGCAGAGTTTTCCTATTGATTTTATTTTGGTTATGGAAACCTGACGACATTATACACTTCCTGGTTTGCTCCGATGACTTTCAGAAGGAAGTGGTGGAAAGATCCTAGAATCTTTTGAGATGGGATGAATACTATGAGTACTTTCCCTCTTTCTCTCTCTGTGTCTGTCTGTCTCTCTCTGTTAAACATCTAGATGAAGAGTCGTGTTGGAAAACATTACAGTATACAGAACTGCAGATCTTTAGCCATAACAGAAAAAGTACATAATAGTGTTCTGTTTGCGACAGAAACGTAGATGTCCTGGTAGGTTTTGCAGCCGATTATTATTATCGTCCGAATAACTGACGATTCAAAAGGATTTTCCTCACTGTATTGCACTCGGTGGTCTTGGATTCTCATGAGTTCTGAGGCAACATTTACTATAAATTTTAACTACTAATCGCTAGCAAGGCAGGGAGCAGGATTTTTGAGAATTTGTTTATATTATCGTTAAATTCAGGTGATGATTTTTGGCAAGTATCCGGTAACAAAAACAGATGACTGTGCAATCATTAGACGATCAAATAAGGCAGGATAAAATAAAATAAGAGGCTGCAATTGCTCTGCAACTATATCTTTGATGAAACAGTAACGCTGGAACGGCTAATTCTGTGAGCTCATCTGGCCTCATTGTCATTCACTGTCAATCACTCCAGGTTCTTGATCTCTGTTAAATGTTGATAAGCGTGGATTTTTGTGATAAGGTTGCTAACCCTGCGCGTAAGTCCAGCGATGTGGCGAAATTATGAAATAATGAGAATATTCAGTGATAACATGAATAAGTTAGATAATGTCGAATTAACCATAGCATAACAGTACGGTGACTGAAGAATATTGTTAAGAATTGAATTCTATAGTAGATTAACATGTTAAAAGCAGTATCTTAACCAACTTCATATCATCGACCTTGTTAACCTTGTAGGGTAGCCAAACAACACACGCCCCTGAATCATAAAGCATACAAGGATATTTGCTTTCCTCTCGCGGGAAACTGCTGTTTTCTCCATTTCACCTCCTGTTTGAGTCTAACGGAGATCAAAATCAAGGTCTAGACCTTGATCAAGATGATTTTCATTAACGGCAAACAGAAAGCCAAATTTTCATTTTCCTGGCTTTACAAGGCGCGCTAAAGATGGAGTGGGTCTTGTTGGTTACTTAATTATTAACGTTATTATTTGGAATAAACGACGAATAGCCCGTTTAGCAAACGAAATCATCGCTTATCAGTCATGACAGCAACCGAATGGTCGTCTGGGATTACGAACGCATCCTGACAATGACAGCTCTGAGTCGAAGAGACGTTATCCGAACTGGTCTATTTGGGTGAAATGAGATATCTCGTACACGAGTTGACCGTGCGAGTCGAAATGGGTTATTATAAATAGTGGTTGAACAATTTCCATGTTTTTAACGTATTCTGAAGCATACTTTTCTAAATTTAGTGAGGGCAACTCAGGAAAGTAAGAAGTCCGGAAACTCCAGACTTTCCGTGTCGGCTAACGACGGATCATTTCGAGCCATTGTTCCAGCGGATGCTGCTCGATGAACCAACATAGACGTTCCAGTGACATTGAACCATCATCTCCAATCTGTTAGCCTTCGGCCAAGATCGCAAGTGTCTGTATATCTGACATTATTTGGTAGGCTTCGACCCACATCTATAACATATTTTCCATCTTTGATAACCTCTCGCAACTCGACCTCGTTTTTCGACCAAAGCAGTAGATTACCCTCGACCTACGAGGCTTCGAACTATCACTCGATCTGTAGCAGCCACCCAGCCCAAATCAAAAGATAGGGATAAAACTTTGTCACATCAACAGATATTTTTATAATACTGGCAGGCATAATTCCACTTCTTTATCTTCACTTTGTGGGGAAATCGCAGAACATTCTGAAATACGTTAGTGAGTAAGCTTGTATGAATATCTGTAAGGTCGTGTGTTCGATATAGAAATATTCAACTGTTATACCTCAACAACAGTACCTTTAATGATTTATGTAAGGAATAAAAAGAATATTTACTGGTAATGTGCAAAATCTACAACTGATTTAAATTACACATTTTCTGGGTTAATCGAAATACTGTGGAGTTTCAAATACTTTAGCTAAAGAGAACCAGAAATAGCAAGCTAGCTTGGTTGATTACAGGTAAACAACTCCAGGGCTTTGCAACCTCATACAATTCTGACTTATTGGTTAACTCGATATGGTGTTTAGATATTGCCTCGGGCATTACTCCCAAGAACGTCCCACTCTCGTTTTCATTGTACACATCAGGCTTCACAATTCCACAGACGCTGCAGGAAGTCACAACCGGCTGGTTTAACCAGTCTTCCATGTCGTTCAGTCTCTACATGAAATTCTGTCCCTTCTCATTTATCTCCTGAATTATTCAACCTACAATTTTCTCATCTCTCAGTGCGAGGAGAAGACTGTAGACTCACTTTTCATTAAGAATGGGCCAGAAACTGAGACGAGCAAGGCTGCTTGAAATCAGCCCAAGCCCCATGTAAAGTGAATTCTCTGACCACCACTCCCATGAAATAATGACGTTTCCGGAAGAGACGCAGGTATTTCCCTGACCGGTATGTTTTACCGATCTCTATTATTATAGACGAATAAATCAGTTATAGCCGAGTTAAAGAAAATGGAAAATTCGTCACCTCTCAGAACGCCTGTTCAAAACATCACTATTTCACCAACTGAACAAGGAAAGAGAGATTTGAATGATGTTATTTAAACTAAACTCGAAAATATAAACTTATTAAAATCGATCATGATAAAGATAGTTTTGTACAGTATACCCAGAAAATATTTCATTTACTTTTTTTACTTGTTTCATATCATCGGTAATGTGGAATGCAGGAATCTTCTATATGTACAGTATATAAGACTATGACAGATTGAGGACAGACCTCATTTTCTAGTTTCTTTGTAGAGGTGAAGACTTTTCCATCACTGCACTTGTTTGCTGCTATCTGGACTAATCTCTGTTCCGTAGTACTCTGACTGTGTGTCGAAAGTGAAGGAATAATTTATTTACCGATAAAAAAAAAAGTTGCAGACAGATCGCTATTAGGAACGGAAACGGTTGTCCTCAAGGAAAAAATGGCAGCATCTAGGGGTCTACAACAGGAGCACTAAAAATTCTGGAAATGACAACTTTTGGATCTCTTCCACCTATTGTGCTCCCCTCCACCGGCAGTTAAATAAATATCCCCTACTCAGGTACCAATTGCCAGCTTAGCTAGTGCGGGCTTAATGGTCACCATAAAATTCAGAATTTGGTGAAAATGAGTCAGAGTACCTCGAAATAGAGGATAGTTGACCCGTTAGAAAAAACTGACCTGTATCTAACAGCGATTAGGAAAATAATTTAATTGGAGACGAGGTGGCAAACAGCAATATCTTTCATATCAAAATGTCAAGCGGAAAATCAACATCTTATACAGAAACCTCACCTAATTAATTGCCGGGGCACCAACGGTTCTGGAGGTGACTAAAGAATATCTACCAGTGTTTGTGTGTGGAAGCTGCCAAACTCCATGGAAATAACAGTCTACAGTAAGTAGAGTCACATCAGAGGAAACAAAGACTTTAAAAATAAGATGACAACCATTCTGTGTAAGGTAGTGACAAAAGAAAATGTTCGGCGCGTGTGGAGGAAGGGATTTTCCATATGTTGAGGGTATTTTCAATTGCTTGTTTGGCAGCGGTGAGGAACACTCTTTAGAACAGGCACTGATTCATATTCTGAGACAGATTTTCAGCCGAGCCCCTAGAATTCTGAATTCATGGCCCATATCTAAGGGCGTTAACATGTTCCTGTAAGCTCCTGGATAGTCCGACCATTTCCAAAATACACAAATGTGCTAATGGAATTTCACAGGTTAAAGGAAGTTAAATGTTTCAATAACCCAAGTTCTTGTGGTTGAAGGTAAGGTGAATCTTATTGATATTTACTGGATAACTAAGTATATAAGTCCTCAGCATTTGTGAAGAGTGTAGGCTACATGGGTTCTAGTTTTCAAGATTTTCCCTAACGCATTCTGATCTTTATGAGAAACATGGGATAACACACACACACACGCACACATATACACACACACATTTCCAAAAAAAGTTATACGAAATGAATGTGTATACAGTGATTTGTACATTTTTCATAATATATACTGTATATATATATATATATATATATATATATATATATATATATATATATATATATATATATATATATATTTATATATATATTATATATATATTATACATATATATACAGTATGTATATAACATATATATATGATGTATATATACATACATCTATCTATAAAAATGTGTATGTCTGTCTGTATGAAAAATGTAGCCTACAAATCACTGTATACACATTCATTTCATATGGCTTTTTTTGGAAATGTGTAAGGAAAATGAAGCATGAAAACAGCTACAAATTGATAAATTCAGGACTGCTATTTTGGAATATTTTTCAACAGCACAATTCATCTAATGCTGTCTCAACTATGAAAATGTTTAAAATATGCGTAATGGCTCATCAAGCAATCAAGATTGAGTGTCCAAAGTATTTAAAAAATTTGCTGTGCACAATACAACCAACAGATGGATTCAAGTTGTTTCAGTCAACGTTGGTTTACAGCCGATATGGAGGGCGCCGTATAACTTTCAGCATGTCTCTGTTCTATTGTGAATATGACAAATGAATTGGTGAGTCTCACGGAACGCCTTCGGTGGAGTGGGAACGGAGAAAAACAGACAAACTGTAAACTGTAAAATTATACTAACGTGTTTATTTGTCACTGGGTTATGGTGCAAGCATGTATCATATGAATTTCGAAGGCACATTCATCCGTGAATGTAAATAATTTCCATTTAAGCCAAAACTTTTTCTATGATGTAGCGTTCGCAAGGAATCACCCATCAAAGTACTAAGTAAACCCCTTATCACTCTACTTTGTTGATCGGAAAAACAAACATGAATATTTGCATATTTGTGACAAACATTAATACATCTCAAGAAGACACATACACATATACTGTAACTGGTCGCAAAGACTTTAGCCCTCTGGTTTTCATCTGCCTCCTGAGCAGCGACGGTGTCCGACCGCCTCGGAGGAACCCCGAATCCTCCAAATTATCGCCTCAAGTCCCATGAGCAAAATAGCTACATATTACGCTAAGGCTTACATTTATAATGCTTACTTTGAGTATGTATGTATAATAATCTTTACTTTACGAAATCAAGTATAAATAAAATTAATCAATAAATGCTTAAAGATATGTATGACTGTTCTATCATTACTAGTGAGGGATTTAACTCGTATTAGCCAGAATATACTTGACAGCTTGTGCGGAAAAACATTATTTAACTGCTGCTATTATTTTCTAACAAGTTTTAAGCTTTCAGTGTGTACCCGGGGTCGGTTTTTTGACAGAAAACTAAACCATTCAAATATAGTTTGAACTGTTGAAAAGCACCCCGTTAACCTCATTTGAAATAATTAAAGTGAAGTAAATCTTTCAGTAAAAGAAAAAGCAATCCAACTAAGGATAGCAAGCCTCACTCTGCGAAAATTAGCCCGCTGCTCATCTTGAAGTACCGAAGGTTATTGGACTCCGAAAGCAGAAGTAGGAGAAAATTTTTTTATAAAGTCCAGTGGTCGATGAACTGAGGTCACTGAACCGACCAATCTTGGGACTGCTAACTTAACAAATATGTCGTAAGAGGCTGACAGACAGACAGGAGTGGAGCCAGTATTTGTCAGTTTTGGGGAGGACAAATAGTTATCTCCAAATATTTTATCTTTATTTATTTTCATTAATTATTGTTAAAACTTTGTGCATGGTTTTTAGCCAAAGAGCATGTGCTGTAACCTTTTTGTATACTGCATGTTGCAAAGTCTAGTTACATTTTTAAAGAACTTCGTAATAATTTCTCTTTCTCACACAGATTAGGTCTTTGTTTTGATAATATTATGTGGAGAAAAGAACTGACGACACTGGAACTGATAGGAATGCTATTTCTCCTAATAGCGCTGCGGAATTTGTTCTGCAAGTGAAACTAAGTAATAAATAGAGAGCGCAAGATGCTCCAAGAGTATCTTATACTGTAGTTATGCATCATAAGAAAGACAATTTTATGTCGTGAAGACATTGTAGCTTTAGTTAACTTTTTGTCAAGTAAACCCCTCTCCCACCCCGATACCCCAGTTTCACTTTGTATGAAAATTAGCCCTTTAAACCTTTACTTTTATTCATTTTGGTTACTTTATAATAATTTAAAAGAAACTTCTCGTACTTAGATGCTACACATATTTCATTTATTATAATTTCACCATTTTTTTTTAATTCCGTGGAACCGGGAATCATTTTCCTCTCCTTATTTAATATTTTCAATGTCGAAGTAGGCTTGTCGCAAGAACAGCATGAAAAGGTAAAAAAAGAAGATACCAGGCTGATATGTGTAAACGCAGTTGTATGAAGTTTACTGTAAATAATTTTTGTAAACAGATATGTTATCGTAACAACTTCTATCATTTATAATATTACTCATAATTCTAAATATCTCATTTCAAGCAACACAACTCTTGTTTTCGCATACGAGGATTGTTTCCTGACAGTTACCCGGCAACTTCCCTCGAAGGCGCTTCTCCCGAAACTTCGAGAATTCGTTGCAACATACTCCCTGCCATTTTCCGCTCAGGTACAGATTCCCCACAGTCGACTAACCACAAGTACATAATCTACTGCTTAATTCAACTGCGGCTCCGGGGATTTAATAGGACTTGTCCATCGCTTTCTGATTCGTTTGCGAATCATGCCCTAGACTTCATTGGGACCATGTGTGTATGTATGTGTGTGTATATATATATATATATATATATATATATATATATATATATATATATATATATATATATATATGTATGTGTGTGTTGTTGTACACACACACACACACACATATATATATAGTATATATATATATATATATATATATATATATATATATATAATATACTGTATATATATAATATATATATAGGCCTATACACATATATACACATATATATATATCATGGGGATTACATCTAGATAGATAATATAAACAAAGAATGCAGCCATGAGTAAGCTAAAATAAGAGTGTAAGATCTTTTGCCTTTATTCCAAGACATTTTCAAACAAAAGTTTACTTGAAAATGCTTATGGAAAAGGCGAAACATCTTGTACTGTTTTCAGCCAATTTCCTCTTATATATATATATATATATATATATATATATATATATATATATATATATATATATATATATATATATATATATATATATATATATATATATATATATATATATATATATATATATATATATATATATATATATATATATATATATATATATATATATATATATATATATAATATACATATATATATATATAAATATATATATATATATTATATATATATATATATATATATATATATATATATATATATATATATATATATATACATATATATACAGGTGTTTTGAAATTGGAGCCCCCTCCACAGAACAAATGGAAAGTTATGAAGTTTTCTGTTATAGCCTATCTCCAAGTACATTATTTTAAGTTTCTATTAAGCTGTTTTTCATTTTACATTTCTTGTATTTTCAGACTGAGTGATGGAGTTAGATACAGCCATGGCTAACGACTCGGAGGAAATCAGATGGATTGATCAAATCCGGGCTATAACCTTCAGAGAGGCCAGGGATGCTGGCGCATCCTTCATTTCACATTCCTGGATAGCTAAATACATTAAAAGAGATGAATCCTTTGTTAAAAGAAACTGGAACAAAAATGCTTATGACTGTCATCGCCAAAAGAGTGAAAATCTTGGAAGGCCTGAAGTCCTTTCTCAGGAGTCAAAAGACATCATAGCTGAGGCAGTGGGTAGACCAAGAAAGTCTTTACGTAAATTGGCACTTGAACTAGAAACAAAAAGGGTAAAAAGAAGAGAAGTTATAGTGCTGTATATCGTGAGTTGAAAAAATCTGGTATCAAGCCATTTCATGTTAGCAGCAAGCCCAACATCACTCAGCAACATAGAGAAGACCGTGCATGGTTTTGTGGTTCATTTCTTAAAGATTGAGATGAAGCTGACTTTCTCCATGTTGCCGCATCAGATGAATTCTTCATTTACACAGTCAGGAAGCCAAATCATAAAAATGACATCATTTGGGCTGCAAAGTTGGATGATATCAGCGATGACATGCGCTATCGCCAAGTTGTGAAATTTCCTGAATGTTTGGGAATTTTTCTCTGTTTCACAGCCAAACGGTTAATGTGGATCATCAAAGAAAAAGGACAGTCATGGAATGGCGAATACTTCAGAGAAACTGTGCTTACTGGTGGAGTATTTCCTTTGCTCAAAGATCCTGAAAATGTGTTATCTGTTGAAGAAGTCACATTTTTGCATGATAAGGCACCATGTTTCAAGGCTCTTCAGACACAAGAGCTGCTTTGAAATGGTGGTATCGATTTCTTCTCGTCAAGTGAATTTCCAGGTAGCTCCCCCTGACCTTAATGTGTGTAAAGACATTGGTAGTATCTTAAGGGATCGTGTTGAAGTGCGCACAGTGAACTATGATGGTATACCAAGCCTCGACAACCAGCGAAGAGAGGTGACCGAAGTGCTCAGAGAAATGGAGTTTGAGTCTCAGCTTTTTTGCGATTTGCTGAAATCATACCCCTCAAGAATGCAGGCTGTGGTACAGGCAGATGAAGGCCACACAAAATATTAAATACTCAGAGAGAACCTTAAATAAATATCTGTTCTGAATTACTTTTGTTTTTGTCCATATCAGTTTTAGTTTATACTGTAGAGGGGGAGCTTTAATTTTGAAACACCCTGTATATATATATATATATATATATATATATATATATATATATATATATATATATATATATATATATATATATATATATATATATATATATATATATATATATATATATATATATATATATATATATATATATATATATATATACAGTATATACACCCATGAAAAAACACGTGTTATGTGAGTACCATCTTTATATGCTAGTACACACACTCACTCACTATCTTCCCACATACGCTATTATCTATCTATCTGTATATATATATATATATATATATATATATATATATATATATATATATATATATATATTATATATATATATATATATATAAATATATATATATATATATATATATATATATATATATATATATATATATATATATATATATATATATATATATATATGTGTGTGTGTATGTACATATACATCTATACACACATATATGTGTGTATATATAGATAAATAGATAGATAGACAGATAGATAGCGAGTGAATGTGTGTACTAACATATAAAGATGGCACTCACATAACAAGTGTTGTTTTTATGGGTATTTTCTAGTTCCCCTCAGATACCTGGTACAGAATTCTTCAAATTTCCTGATTTAGTTTGCAAGAGAGACCGGCCCACATTTTTTGGAACACTCAGCAAAATGTTATCTTATATTACAAATGTTATTGTGTTTAAAGGTATTCTAGTTTGCTAAAATATCTTCAATTTTATTTCTCATTTATACTATATAGGTGTTAAAAATTCCTGTTTGTTGAAACATGGCTGCATTTATTATTTTAATTTACACTGTATACTTTACCTTCCTAAATATCTTAAGATTAAATATAAGGATAATCTAAATGTGCCACTTGAAATAAACCGTAGTGAAGAGAAATAATGTCCCAACAAGTGGTTTGAGAAGAGGTCATTATTATTCAAAATTCTTACCGTCTGTGGCGAGCCTATCAGGCGTTGATATAACGTGCACTTTGGCCATGGCCTTTGAAGGCACTGATGTCAGCTAAATAGGACTTTGGGAAAACTCCCGATACGAAAGAAGAAACGGTCGAGAAAATCCTTCGAAATACGAAAACGTTTAAACTTTCCTCGTTGAATCAGGCACTGTCAACGCTGATCTTTTCGGAACAGGAGACTTTAACATACTGCCACGCGGATCTAGATACGAGCTGTATAGGACTGCGAGTTTATCGGCTCCTGTCATGCGCGCGCGCCAAAGAAGGCACACTAAGTCCAGCGAGGTATGTAAATTACTGATGGTTATCTGGTCCCGAAAACCAGGTGAAGTGACTTCACGTAGGCGATAATGTTCGGGATATTTTCAACTTTTTTCAAAAGAGGACATGGCGGAGATTTTGTAGTCTAAAAATTATTTTATGTGGGTATCAGGAGTGGAACTTTCCTAACGGTCAATCAAATGAGAAATGATATCGATTTTCTCTCTATCTCCCTCTCTCTCTCAAGATAGCTGTAGTTTCTATAAGCGCATCATTAAATATGCTTACTAAAAATCTGCAGGCTACCTGAGAAAAAATTCTTACCTCATATATGATAGCCGTAAATATTCTTCCAGTCCCGTCACATCCTCATCCTGCTCTCTCTCTTTCTCTCTCTCTCTTTTAGGGGTGGCTATCGATACCATAGTCCCATTACTAAATGTTCTTATGAAAAATTCAAAGGCTTTCAGAGAACAAAATTTACCTCACCTCTCTCTCTCTCTCTCTCTGTGTGTGTGCAATATTGAAGTCCTTAACAAATATCCATAGTTCTAGAAACAAATCTTCAGACCTAAAGACTGTTAACAGTTAACTAACGTTCTCTACCTCTTTCTCTCCAAAATCATATATTTTTGCATTCATTTTGCTAAACGTAACTATAACTGCGTATGACAATCATTTTCCTACCTTAGCAGCAGGGACGGCACATGAATAAAGCTGTATTCGCTTTGATTGAAAAATCCCCTTTCTTTCTCTCATTTTAACCAAGGATATGAAGTACAGTTTTATATATGCATACATACATACTGTAATATATATATATGTATGTATGTATATATATATATATATATATATATATATGTATGTGTGTGTTTGTGTGTGCATGTGCGTGTATACACACACACACACACATATATATATATATATATATATATATATATATATATATATATATATATATATATATATATATATATATATATATATATATATATATATATATATATATATATATATATATATATATATATATTTTATATACATATGCATATATATATGTATATATATATATATATATATATATATATATATATATATATATATATATATATATATATATATATATATATATATATATATATATATATATATATATATATTCTTCTTTCCTTAACATATATACAGTATATATGTGTATAGCCTAAAAAAGTCTTCTTGTTTCCTAACATGTTTGCGCAACGCCAAATGTAGAAACAAAGGAAGGCACCCCACTCTAGTGGTAAGTTTCAAATCCCCGAACGATAGCTGGGGTAAAGTTTTGTCTGTCATTTTTTAGAACAAAAATCAAATGTATCAAAAGTGACAATTAATTGCTGAGAGAATTTCAAGACATTAAAACATGAATTAAAACAGTTCATACACCTACCAATGAATCGGTTCTACTAGACTATTCTGTTTTGAAATTCCATTCACTGGCTGTACAGTGCACTGACTCCTCACAGCCATCTTTAGTCAATTCACGTGGAAAGTGCATTCAAATTTTAAGCTAGTGCAGTGCTTCCGTTAAACATTTTTTTGTTAATACCCGTGAATTCATGTAAGGAATCCTTAGTGTCATCACTTCTTTGATAATAATAATAACGTATTCAGAAACATCCTTAAAAATCTAACAAGAAAGTATAATATTATATCGAAGCTTCCATGGTAAAACCAGTGAAAGAGAAAACGAGAGAGAGAGCGGGGAGGAGGGAGGTGATCGGTGTTCGGTCGAGCGGATATGGATAAGTATAAGGAATTTTTTCCTTCTAATACACGCAAAATCTACGGTGCTTTAGTTTTACTGGCATTCTTCATGGAAATATCATTTTTTATCATCAATATTCTTATTATTCATAATACTGAAATATTCTAATAGAACAGAACAGCAACATCTACAGTATAAAACACCCACCTACGAAAAAAAAAATTAAAGAAAACTACTTCGAAGAAACATTAAAGACAGTGAACATATCAATAGGTAAGAATGACTAACAATACTTTTAATGAACTGGAACAAAAGCATGGTGCATAATATAGCCTGTCAGCTAACAATTCCGAAGATCAACCTGAAGAACACTAACAAGAAACAGAATTCTTAACTTACGTGAGAAGAACTCTAGTCTTGTGGGCAGTGAGACTGTCACTCACACCTCTTACTTGAACACAGTTGGCTTTTTCTCCGGTACTCCTTATTAATTGTCATATCCACACTATCGTAACAATAAAAAGATAAAGTTTCACTTTTTCATGAAAGACTTGACAGTTTCAGTCCTCTTGGTATCAAGTGGGAGCTTCATGTACAATCATGGGGCTGCGAATCTGAAGGCCCTAAACCAGCACTGGAAGGGTATCTTGTCTTAAGTAAGTTGAAACCATCTGTAACTAGTCTTGTATTAATTCCATTCGTTGGTTGTATTAAGCGCAGCAATTCGTTCAGATATTGAGATCCAACATTGATAAGTGAGTCACAACGCAGATCTTAAAATCTATTCTAGCTTCGATAAGCGGCCAGCACAACTTGAACGCCAGCACAACTTGAACCTTTTATTAATCTTTTCTCATTGTGCTTATATTCCCAAGCTGTATCTTCGGTGGATTATGACTGATAGAATGGCAATAGTCCATTTTGTTAATGACACAATTAATTACAAGTTTTGTAACAGAACACTCATCAATATTTTTAAGACGATGGCAGGTAAGCTTACAAAATTATTAATTGATCTGAGTACTAAGGAGCAAATTACAGTCCAGCAGCACACATAATTCACGGACTTCATCAGTAATTAGGGTCACATTACACTTTATATTCAATCGAATATCACACCCAGGGTTTTTTTTAGATATTTTCGTTTTTCACCAACATAAATTCAGTATTATTTTCATTTAGTTTTAGCTGCGATACGAGTACCAATAACTTACTGAAGAGGCCCGAGTACTAAACATGAATGATATTGGAAGTGCACTGGTAGACATGGCCTATGAATGGTGGCCAAAGAGACAGACATGGCTAGGCCTGAAACCTGACCTCTCTATTAAGCGCCACTCATTCTTGTAGAACAGAGCATAGATAGCCTTCACTTGATAACTGAAAATATTATGAGAAAATCTGAAGAACTTTTCTGCAAAGAATAGGCTATTGAGGATGCTTTATTCTTTGAAGTACTACATACTAACATTTTCACATTATCTTCATTGATAACGAAAACAAGAGAAAGAGAGACTATCAGGAACTATACGTGACGCCCGATAGATATTCAAAAATTTTATTGATAACAAATTCATCTACAGTATATATGACAAGGTTTGAAAAAAGGGGGTGGGAAAGTCACCGATGAGATTACAAGAAAGTTGGCAAAGGACGTCGTAGAAAATAACTAAAAAAACTAAAAAAAAAAAAAATAAAATAAAGCATGGTAAATATGACGGACGTACATGTACTGTAGGCTAGAACTGAGCACGCAGATTACAGCTTAAGTAGGACGATCGGCTAATGGGGTCATGGACTAGGCTCAGTCAAGAATCATTTTCATAAATGCTACATAAGATGCCATGCTCTATTTATTTTGCATAATCAGAGTGGCAAGGTTCCCTTTTCAGACAAGCATCATTTCCTAAACCAAGAGATTTCACATTTGTTTTAAACAGATGCATATACCCTGATATTTGACAGGCGTCAAAACTTGTGAACCAGTGCTCTTTAGATTGCTAGTATGATCGTTTTGATAACGAATAAAAGATAAATGATCTAGATATGATTTTATTCGGAGCAGTCGAGGACGACTGCATCGATTTCTTATTGGAGACAAACAACACACCTGCGGACCCTGTCAGAATTTACGAGACGTTACCTTGCAGGTTACCTTTACTCCGACGTTGGTGTCATACAATATGCAGGATAGCTAAAAATGTCACGCATCTTCTCTTCATACATTCATGAGAGAGAGAGAGAGAGAGAGAGAGAGAGAGAGAGAGAGAGAGAGAGAGAGAGAGAGGAAGGGGTTGAATGTGCATACAATTTTTTTTACCTAACATTACTTCCTGCTATTTTTTTCCTCTTTTTAAGGAAGGCATGCTGCCCAGTTCGTTTTACTCCAGGTCAAAGGGAGAAACCTTTATGGAATACCTCCCACCACCATTTTGCTTGTCCCGTTCTCCCAATAAAGCCTAATCAGCGATACAATAAAAGCTCAGTTGCTTAAAGAGCGCACTTTACCTCATTCTGCGTAAACTTTGTCTTTCTTGGATGTTAAAGTCTTTTTCCGACTCTTCCGCAGTTTTTTGCCTACCTGTTACTCTCTCTTGCAAAGCATATGTTTCACCAGCCTAAATTCACTAAATGTTTTATAGTTTCACAACTCTGTCGCCATAATTTGATATCTTTCTGTTTCTAGCTTTTCTAGCAATTTTTTTACACGCTTTTATCACAAATAATTTATTTCAACAGCTATTTTTTCGTACCTTCAAACTCGTAACTACACTCAGAAAAACTCCAGTAAACAGCATTTGTTTATTACAGATAGTTTCTTTTAGAAGCATACGCAATTTTACAGCGCCAAGCCTATTTATCTCTCACAGGCGTTTAGCAGTGAAGAAAGTTCACTTCATCCCTTCCTGCGTTCGTTAGCTTTAGTCATCATCGCTATAGAGGTCAATGAACAGCATCGAATATGAGTTTGTTTTTGTCTGGAGACCCGTGACGACTAGTATGCTAAGTTGACGATTCGTTCCAAGGCATCTGCCCAGATTTTCGAGGCCGCGGAGAGTGTTCGGTGCGAGCGCAAGGGATTAAGTTGTATTGCTCTCAATTTTCGCTATCTGTTTTATTATTAATTTTTTTATTATGACTAGATGAGTTCGTCTGATGAATCCTAAGCTGCTTATGTCTTAGCCACGGATGCATACGTTATGCACAGTATGTTCCAAAGCTGCCAATTCATGCGCACTGAGCATGAGACTCACGCATTCGCATCACTTCTCGCGGGCTGATGCATTAGCCACGAAATCTCACGCATGAAAAAAATCCTATGTATTTTTCAAAACAGGTGTCATCAACGGGCAGACGTGTCGGAACAGACTTAGCTATTTTACTCTTTCATAAAAAATTTAAGGCGAAATGGAACTGTGGCCATTTGTGTTAACAATAGAATTAATTAAGTTAAACTGCATATGGAAATATACATTACATTGAAGATTATGATTGTTGTCTAAGTTTTTGTTGTTGAATGAATTCAAAATAACCGTTTTAATACAATTAACAAATTAATATAACAATAATAATTGCGATAACAAGTAATGATGAGAACGTTGCCATGGCGACTGATTAAATTCAATACAAGATCACAGTAACACGATACAAAATTCATTCACAAAACAATTCTAGTGGATTATCATGTATATATAAGAGAAAAACTATAGCCTGTTATCTGGTCAGCAATTTAGATGGCAAAACATCCCATGAGTGCCAATGACCTTTGTATGCGGGATAGGACAGGGCGTGGGTGGAATGGAATTAGGTATTGGCAAAGTCGGTCATTTTAGCAACACACAAAAAGAGAAAGTTTGCCTCTTGCTTCTGAAGCAGGCACAGACAGTTTTGTACTCATACCCCTTCTCTTTGTTCCTCTAATATCGTGAGACAGTAGGTAATATTTTTCCATTATAAAGCGGTCTCACTTATTATCCAGGAAAGAACAAGGGCTTTTTTATCGCACTTGAACAGTCGTTTTCACATTCCTTCACCCAAAACACTTTCGGGATTAAAAAAGAAAATAAAATTTTGTTCTTAGAACTCAAAGAACGGGTAATTAAGGTACTCCGTTGCAATTACTGAAACCACTGATAACCTACTTCTTAAAATTTCAGTGTTGGAATTAGTTGAAAGCCTTTCGTTAAGGAAAAGATTTCTCAATGTTGCTCCATTAAAGTAGCGGAAAGGCTGTTCGACCTGTGGGGGCGTCCAGCCATTGATCTGTTCGCCACCCGGCACAACAGAAAGCTCCAGGTCTTCTGTTCTGTCGTGACGGACCCATGGGTCGCTGTGGAGGATGCGTTCCTGCATCCGTAGGACAACCTCGACATTTATGCCTTCCCTCCATTCTGTCTGATTCGCTGAGTGATCAGCCGAGCGATGATCACCCCAAATCTCAGAATGATTCTGGTGGCACACAAATGGCCCCAGGCCGTTTGATATCCGGACCTGCTAGCTCTCCTCTCCGAGGCACCGAGAGAGATTCCCCCCTGGCCCAACCTGCTGCGTCGACCTCACGTACAGCGGTTCCACCTGGCAGTGCATTCCGTGTCTTCACGGCTGGAGGTTATCCACCATCTCTTGCGAGCAAGAGGCTTTTCATATCACGCAGCAACAGAGATGGCAGGATACCTCAGAAGATCCTCCGCAACCGTATACCAGGAAAGTGGTCCGTCTTCTGTGGTTGGTGTCGTCAAAGGGGTATCTCTCCGGTCGGAGCTACTGTTCAGCAGGTCGCGGACTTCCTCGTCTTCCTTCGCCAAAAGAAGCTTCTCTCCGTTTCAGCCGTGAAAGGCTACCGTGCGGCACTCGGCCTAGTCTTACGGCTGAAAGGAGTAGACATCTCCTCCTCTTTCGAGATATCTCTACTAATGAGAAGCTTCGAAAGGTCTTGCCCACCCAGGGATCTCAGGCTCCCTGCATGGGATGTGACTCTCATCCTAAGAAGCCTAACTTGTGCACAGTATGAGCCTTTACGAGATCCATCAGACAGGGATCTGACCCTGAAGACCGTCTTCCTGCTAGCCCTGGCATCTGCGAAGAGAGTTGGCGAGCTTCACGGACTTTCCTTTGATGTTAAACACTCGAGGGGATGAGATCAGTTACGCTCGATTTCGTCCTGGATTTCATAGCGAAGACTCAGAATCCTTTGGTCCCTGACGCGCAAGTCCTTCACGATCCCCTCCCTAGAGGACTTTGTAGGTAATGAACCAGACGAGATGCTACTGTGTCCTGTTAGAGTGCTGCGGCACTATCTGAAGCAGACTTGACACCTCCAGCCTGAGTGTCGACGACTCTTCGCTAGTACTGGCTCGACCAAGAAAGAAGTGTCCAAGAACACCATCTCTTTCTGGCTTCGTGAGATGATAAGGAGTGCGTACTCTGCTGCAGAGGAAGACGACACCGGTATGCTTCGTCCGAGAGCTCACGAGGTCCGCAGCATTGGTGCGTTCCTCGCATTCCGGAAGAATATGTCGGTATCACAGGTGCCGAAGGCAGGAGTGTGGTCCCAGCAGACTACCTTCACCTCCTTCTACCTCCAAGATGTTGCACACAAGTCCTTGGACACTTTTTCTTTGGGTCCTGTGGTGGCTGCTCAACAAGTTGTGTAGCTTACCCAGCTCCTCTAACAGGACAGGTTGCGTCTCACCTAAGTTGTACGGTTTTGACTGGGAGAATGAATGTGGAGTGACTGGCCTCTCTTCCTTCTCCCCATCCTGGCTCTCTTCCCACGGGCAGGGAGCGAACGTGCCGTTACAAGCTGGATCTGGCGGTCGATACAGGTAAGCACATAACGGGAGCTCCCATTCTATTCTTCCGTTCAGGTTGATAGAAGCAACCCCACTCCTTCCTCTTGCAAGGGGAGGAAGGAGACCATGACTATAAGACAAACCCAATGCTCGTATTTGCCTTTATGTCATCCGACGTCAAATTCTTCCTAGCCTACTTTGCATGAACTGACGTCTTCCTCTTTCATGCAAAGGGACCCAGAAGTCTGACAACTGATCCTGCGTTTCTTACAACCTGATCTTTTGTCAGAGGCAGTTTTTGCCCTTCCTCGCTCTCAAGACCAGGAAGGGAAGACAAGGTGGTGAACTCCAGTCAGTTCATGGAGACTTAATCAGATTCCTCCCTCCAATCGGTAAGTTTCCTAATGTAAAGGACCGAGGGTTTGTATATTGTGTCAGAACAAATAACAATTTTTAAAGTAAATTGTATTTTTCCTAACTATACAAACCCGAGGTCCTTTACACTTTATGCCCACCTCATGCCACCCCTCAATCTGATACCTGAGCCAAAAGGCAAATTGGAATGTAAACATCCAGGCAGGCGGTACTCCCGCCTCCCGGACAGTATTTAACTGCCTAACCACCTTGTTTGAAGTTCAACGGCCATTTCCAGCCTATGCCTGAAAGTAATCCCTAATGTAAAGGACCTCGGGTTTGTATCGTTAGGAAAAATACAATTTACTTTAAAAATTGTTATATTAATAAATGATATTTGTTCTGACACAATATACAAACCTCGGTCCTCTACATTAGGGATTACTTTCAGGTGTAGGCTGGAAATGGCCATTGAACTTCAAACAAGGTGGTTAGGCAATTAACTACTGTCCGGGAGGCGGGAGTACTGCCTACCCGGATGTAAACATTCCAATTTGCTTTCGGCCGTCGTAGCATGCGGACGATGTTCTTCGTGCTCTCTGCCTGACTGCTTATTTTCTCCTTTTTTGGTGGGAAATCTTTGTTGTTTTCTTTACTAATGAATATGTACAAGCCTTCTAAGCCTTCCTATCCCCAGCGTGTGTGTCCCGGGGTGGAAGGAAAGAAATGCCATTCATTTAGGTCTAGTGTCGAAGCCCACCCACACGCTTTCTGCCCATCTTGCAGGGGGTGTGTGTGTTCGCGTGACGCTCCTTGTAGTGAGTGTTGCTCTTGGTCTCCCGAGCAATGGAGGGAGTTCGAGGGGAGGAGACGTTACCATCGTAAGCCTGCCAAGGAATCGTCCAAGGGTAATACACCCCCGACGACTCCGGTGATGGCAAATGTGTCGGGTTTGTTTCTCCCTCCCGGTGAGCTTTCCCTGCTTGCTCCCTCTCCTTTGGGTGAGGACTCCCCCTCCCCTTCCTCATTCGTCTCATCGGTTGTGGAAGGGCATGGGGGAGAGGTGGACCGGGACATCCTCTCGGGGGTCTCTTCCCGTTCTAGAGGGGAATTTTTTCCTCCAGAGCGGGTAGAGGCTTCCCAACCTAACCTGACTTTTGCTTCAGGTCTTGGGCTGGATAGCCAGGCAACGGACATTTCATCAACCTGGCTACACCTGGGCCTACCTGGCGTACTGTCACTGGAGGGATTGGTCTCACATCTATCCAGCGCTCTAGCGACCACTCACTCTGCAGCGACAATCACCACAACCTCGGTCACCATGTCAGGGTCCACCAAGCTCCCGGTGTTGGTAGCTTCGCACCTGGATACCCAGGTCTAGGCTGCCCCTGCCATGCATCATGCAGTACCGCTGCCACCTGGGTTCCTGGCCACGTTTGCGCGACCAGGCCCCTCCTACATGGTGACGTCAACTCTTCCATATGTGACTGATCCTGCTCCCGTTGCTGACCCTGGCCCGATTTCAACTATGGTTCCGGCTTCTCGCTTCTCGATCCAACCTGGCACTTCGTCTTTTCCTCTCCCCATACCTTCGACTCTGGTGCGTCCTGGCCTGGCTGCCCAAGCACCACCCGTGCCTGCATTCCTGGCCCCGCCTACTTTCATTCCTGGCCAACATGCGGTTGCTCCTGCCCAGGTAAGTGCTGGCCCGAGCACCACAGTCTCTACCCGGGATGCGCCTTCTGCTGCAGCCTCTCCTCCTGTTCCTGAGTCTTCGGCTGCGCCTGCTTGGTATGGGGACCTGACAGCGATACTGAAGAAGATGGTGAAGAAGAAGAAGAAGAGGTCTAGAAAGGTGCCATCATCTTCGTCTTCGTCTTCGTCATCATCTTTGTCTGCTGCCTCTTCTTCTTCTCCTACCGAGGCTTCACGGCCGAAGAAGAAGAAGTCTGCCTCTCCCCGCCCTGAGAAGTCTCGCACCGAGACTTCCAAGGGACTGCCTCCTTCCACAGGGAAGGCAGTGGGATCTCTCGTCGGCTCTTCCCGATCCACGGATCAGGGAACCGCTGCCCTGACTTCTGGGTCAGTGGCATCGGGAGCCAAGGGCGTGCAGACCAAGGTCTGCACTCCCCCCGCCGTGCCTAAGAAAATTCCTGCTTCTAAGGCCAGCGAGTCCACATCAGACACTCGTACGCGAGTTGCTCCGAGTACCTGGGTCTCCAAGGAGACCCAGGTACCCCAGGCTGATACGGGAGAAACTTCTCGCCGTACAGACCCAGCTCTTCCTGCAGGCACTCCTGGGAGTGCCAAGTCAGGTTCTTGGGATTACGCTTTGGCCCCTCAGGGCCGAACACCAGGAGAGACGGAGAAGAGGTCCCCTGCTCAGTCTTCCCGAGAGGATACGGCCTTGAAGAAGACGGGGGCATGTCCAGAGGACAGCGCAAGCTCGTGCCAGCCAGACGCGCGCTCGACTCCTCCCAGTCCCCGGCCACGCCCACACAGCCAGCCTGGCTTGGGCGAAGTGAGCATGCGATTTGGCTCACACGAGCCGCTCCGCTCTCCTCGGGAGACTGCTTTGCCTAGGCAAAAGCACTCTCCTTGACTCGGGCTGAGAGATCCCACTGTCTCTCTGTTGCCTCCCGGCACAACAAAGTCGGCAGATTTCTCGCTCCTTCGTACCAGACCCATGGGCCGCTACGGTTAGGCATGCTTTCTTTTTGGGAAAATCGATATCTATGTTTTTCCCACCATATTTGTCTGTTTCGCTAGGGGTTCACAAGCATTGCTCACCCTGAGTTACAAACAAGTGCTGGAGGACTTCGCCTTTCACCTGACCTGATAGCTCTGCTTCCAAGGTATCTGACCCAACCTCCTGTAGCAGCTACACAAGAAGTGGTTCTTCAGGCAGTACATCCCTGTGTGTTCAGGACTAGGAGACCGTCCATCTTTCCTTGCAAGCATAGGCTTTTTCGCTGAATGGCAATGGATATAGTTGGATATCTCTTGAAGTCTTCTGCAACGCTGTCCCAGGGACTGGATCCGTCTTCACTGGTTGGTGTTGTTGACGGAACTTCTTCTCGGGTCAGAGTCGCTCTTCAAGTCTGGACTTCCTCATCTTCTTCGCTGAGGGTTGCTTCTCTCCCTTTCTTTTGTGAAAAATGCAGGCCCTTGCAACTTAATCTTCTATCTGAAGTAGCCTTTTTCTCCTCAATTGAGATTAACTATGGATGAGAAGCTTCTTTGGTCTTGCTGTCCCAGGGAACTGTTCCCTGAGTGGCACGTGACTCTCGTTTAGGTTTCCTGTCCCGTGCTCTGCGCATGCCCTTACAAGAGTCATCAGACAGAGATGTGCCCTCTTAGGACCATCTCTCATCTGCTCTGTCCTTGGCATAGAAGATGGAAGAACAGGTGAAGGGGATCAATACCTTGACTCCTCAGATGTCGTAAGTGGACTCCAAATCCATCAGCATCTATTGCCAGATTTCACCACACTCTCTATTCCTTAATTGACTATGATGTTCCAGGTATGAGGAAGCTGCCTTTGTTAGAGTATCTGCAAAAGATATGACCCATGCCCAACATCCCAGGTATTCCACCTGTAGCTACCTTTATGACAACCTAGCTATGGAGAAGCTCTCTTCTTTGCCAGCTGCTGTTGCTATGTCTGCTGCAGCTCCTGTGGCTGCTTCCTCAGCTTCCATGAAGGAGGGAGAATCCTCCTGTAGTAGTAGTCCCCAAGTGGTGGACCCTCAGTTGCTGCTTTAATGTCAGTGTCTTTAGTTCTTGCTTGTCCACCCATTTGGCATTTAAGATTAGCAAGACTCAAGAAATGATAAAGAAGACGTGTTCTTGAAACCCTTCATCAACTTTCTCTTCCTCATTGTCAAGCTGTTCTTCAGGATCACCTGTGGATGAATGTGCACATTCTTCCCTCTCTCCTTGGTCTTGGGACTGAATACGTGATGCTGCTCAGGACAGTTTACTCCTTGTGTCTCTTAAGGAGAAACATAGGAAAGAGTATGCATAACCCATTTGTTCGGCAAGTGAGGTCTTTGAGCCACGCTTACATAGGCAACAGGGTAGGCTTGCTGTGATAAGTATCTTATTTCAGGATGAGAGGGTGACGTTCAGGAGGTTGTTGGTGTCACGAGGAAAGGAGTTGACTCTCCTAGCACACCAGAGTTCCAGTCTTAGGGCAACTCTCATTCTAAGAAGGAGGGAAGTGGCTGCATCCCTCTTCCCCTGGCAGTTTTCCCACAAGAGTAGTCTCTCCCTAAGGAACAGTCAGTGGAGAGCTCTTCATTACTCATTCTGGAGAGTAATGTAGACGTGGCTTTGGGGATAAGAAGCATGGAGTCCCGGGACTGATCAACGACTTTGTGTCCTACAAACCAGTTGTAGGAGCAAAGGCACTGGAAGCCAAGCCCTTGGGTGTTGCTAAGCCTTCAGTGTCTGGTGTTGTGAGGAAACCTGCTTCCCCGCAACCCAAAGAAATAGCCCAATCTTGTTCTTCTAAGAAGGGAGAGGAGTCTCCCCAGCCCTTTTGACCTCCCCCAGCCTTGGCTAGGAAGGGAGGAAGGGAAAGAAGGGAGGGGGTCGCTGATGGTTGCAATCCCCTTCCTCCGCTGCCACATGTAAAGGGTTGCCTGTTTCACCATTGGTCAGTGTGGCAGAGTTATAACACAGAACCCCAGGTAGTATCAGTTCTTTGAGACAGGTACAAGATTGCATTCCATCCATGCCCTCCAGATTTGCCATAAATTGTAGCCCTGCCAGCAGAGACGTAGGCAGTGAAGGAGAAGGATGCTGTGGAAATCATAAGGCATCAGTCTCGAGAGTTCTACAGTCATCTTTTCATGGTGAAGTAAGTGACTGGTGGTTGGAGACGTGATTGACCTCTCTCTGCTAAATGAGTTTGTCCTTCAGATGGGTTTGTTCTTCAGGCTTGTTTCCAGATGGAAATGGCGTGTTCAGTTCTGGAGTTCATCAAAAGGGCAACTTCATACTTTGGTAGAGATGAAGGATGTCTACTTTCATCAAGCCTCTTGGAAGGTCCTCTGCTTTTTCTGTGATGGGACCGTGTGCCAGTTTAAGGTTCTTTGCTTCAGACTTGGCTACAGCCCCACAGGTTACCCGTGTTTTCACTTTGTTGTTAGCTTGAACCCACTTGAAGGGTATACACTTGATGAGTTACTTGGACAGCTGCTGAGTCCTGTCATCTGAGGTGTGCTTGCTTCATGACAGAAATCACCTCCTCCCCTTTTGCCTTGAGTTGGGGATTGTAGTAAACTGGGAGAATTTTGATCTCATTCCCAAGCTTCAGATGTAGTACCTCTGTATGCCCATATACTCAGCAGCAGTGAGGGCTTTCCTTTAAGGAGTCTTGAGGAAGCATGTTCAGGTAGGTAACAGAGGAGGTCCTAGTCCAGCAGGAACAACCCGTATGACTTTGGCAGGTGGTCTTCAGTCACCTGTCTAACTCTGAGTAGCTCATGCCTCACTTTAGTGGCAGTTGAAGCAACACTAGTCAGTTCCAGGGAGGACCTGGCATGGTGGATGGATGGTAGAGTCTCTTAGCGGGAGTTTCGTTGCACTCCCACCTCTTGAAATGCACATGTTCATGGATGCATTGAAGGAGGGTTGGAGAACACACCTGAAAGGCACATTCATTTCCAGAGTGTGGGCAAAGGACATACCTTTTCTGCACATCAAAGTTCTGGAAATGCAGGTCACAAGAAGTTGGTAGGTCACTTGGTAGTGCTGGTGAGTAACAATGCAGCCATAGTGGCATATGTCAACAAACAGGGAGGGATGGTCTTTCTTCCCCTTTGTCAGTTGGCAGTACTGATCTAGGAGTGGACAGTTTGCTGCTTTGTTGAGGTGTCAGCCAGGTATATGCTGGGAAGAAGGAATGTCCTGGCAGATCATCTCAGTCAGTTCGGATCAGCTTGTGGGGATGGGATGGCCTCTGCATCCCTGCAAAGCAGAAGGGCTGTTTGAACTTTTGGTGGTCCTTGATGTTTGATCACAAGACCAAAGAGGAAGAGGAAGCTCCCCATGTTTTGTTCTTGTGTAGATCCTTGAATGATGATGGAAGACATCTTCCAACACCCTTAGGACAACCTGATGACCATGCCCTCCTGCTTGATTTGCAGGGTGGTCAACAGAGTGTTCATCACCCTTTGTCTCAGAATGACCCTGGTGGGTCCTTGTTGCCCTTAAGTTGAGTGTTACTCATATCTGATGACCCTTCTGGTTGAGGCCCCAAGAGAGATTTCCCCTCGTTAGTGCTGATGAGTGACAGTGCAACCATAGTGGCATATGTCAACAAACAGAGAGGGATGTTGTTTCTTACATTCTGAGAAGAAGGAATGTCCTGGCAGACCATCTCAGTCAGGGTCAGCTTGTGGGGATGGAACGGCCTCTGCATCATTGCAAAGCAGAAGGGCTGTTTGAACTCAGGGGGTCCTTGATGTTTGACCACAAGACCAAAGAGGAAGAGGAAGCTCCCCATGCTTTGCTCTTGCACAGATCCGTGGATGGTGATGGAAGACATCTACCAACACCCTTAGGACAACCTGGATGACTATGCCTTCCTGTTTGATTTACAGGGTGGTCAACAGAGTGTTCATCACCCTTGTCTCAGAATGACCCTGGTGACTCCTTGTTGTCCTTCAAGCTGAGTGGTACTCATATCTGATATTCTCCTGGTTGAGGCCCCAAGAGAGTTTTCCCCCTTGGTCCATTCCTCTCTGTTGGTCACACTTTCAAAGGTACCACCAAACAGTAGGCTACACTTCCTTCAGCTTCACATGATCAAACAAGATGACTCCCTAAGTAGGATGCACTCCCTTCTCATGTGGGACCCTTTTGGAAGAACTTTTAATTTCAACAGGTAAATGAGGGTGGGTGTCTAGCATAGACAGACAACCTTTACTTCATTCTGCCAGAAGGATGTTGCCCATTGGCCCTTGGATACCCTCTCATTGGGACCTGTGGTGGTTGCTTAACAAGTTTTGTAGGCACCTAGCTCATTTTAGACTTGAGTGTATCTCGCTCCAGTACCTTAGCTAAGTCCAAGTCTGTGAATGTAGAGTGAGTGGACTTGTCTTCTTCTCATTTGTCTCCTTCTTGGAGCAGCATTTAGGCTGTAGTACCTGCTGGAAACAGACCAGATACAGGTAAATACTCTCAAGTACTCAATCTTAGTATAGTTCCTCAGATGCATCTCCCCCCACCCTCCCTTTTAACAAGGGGAGACCCTAAGTAGAGTTGTATTCTGAATCCAATACTTGCTATTAGCCAGAATTAGCTGCCTGTTTATTTGGGTTCCCTTACAGGGGATTTCATGAGTCTCGGAATGTCTTTCCTTACTTTGGTGAGTCCTCTTCCTAGATCAGATGCTCACTTATGCTGAGCCCAACCTTTCTGTCATCCTATATGCCAAACTGAGTAATAGGTTGCAGGAGTCATCACGTCCCCTGTTTGCAGGTGTAACTGGAAGTGGGACATTTCTGGGTAGGATTCACTGCCAGTCAGTTGTGGAAGCAACTCCCACCTACGGAGTAACCCCTATATAAAAGGTGATTGTTTTTATTTTCATAAGAACAGGTAACAAATTTAAAGTGATTTGTACCTTTCCTAGGGATACAACCACAGCCTTTTATCTTAATCCTATCTCAGCCACCCTGCCTTGTCCCTGTGGCTGAAGGAAAAGTGACTGTGGTGACAGAAGGTGAGTAGGGGATATTCCCCAGCTCACCCCTCACAACTACTAGCTAATGACCATGTTTCCAAGTTCATTGGCCAGTCCAGCTCACACTGAGGATATTCCTACATAGAGGACTCTAGTTTGAATGCCTAGGAAAAATACAAATTTCTTGTTGCTGCTGCTGACATGGACTGTGCATATAGTTAATGTTACATTGGTTGCATCAAAACTGAACATGTACAAACTTTAGTCCATTATGCATAAAACAACCGTTTATCAGCAGCTGTACACTTTTGTATTTAAGTAGCATTTAAGTTGTTTTAATTATTATAAGTAATATAGGTATGATTATAATGTTTTCTGTTGTAGGAATATGTGCATAAATTATTTATCCTTGCATGCAATATTTTTCTGTATGTTGGGGAACCTTGGATTTAAAGTATTGTACATTGGAAGGCAAGTCCCAACTGTATTGATATTATTTGCACATGTAAAACATACATGAAATTATGTATTTTATGTATAGTACTTTACTCAGTTATGTTTTTTTGCCATTTTTACTTAGCATTTGATGCAGGAGAATTTAGTTTACAGTAATGGCAGTCGGATGATAATGTGATCATTGTCTACAAAGCAAAACCATGCTCACATGCTATTGAAGATAAACTGACCACTTTTATGGGCTTATTGTCATCTTCATTTCTAAATCAGCCACTTTTCATTTAAAAGATAGCGCTCCCTTCCAAAAGATGGTTGTTTTCCACTGAATATTGTCAGCCAAAAACTCTGTCACACAGATGTTTTATACAAATTGGCAAAAATTTCTGAGTAATGTTTTGTACATTTACCAATGGAGGGATACTGAAAATAAAAAAAAAAAAAGTCAGAAGCAAACCAGGCAGTTTTGAGTTGCCATATACATACTGCATTTTCATTACATCATAACTTCAGATAAATCTTGAATAGCCAATGGTCCTATACATATTGGAGGTTGACTCACATGTCTTAGTTTAAGATGTACCATTATGAATTTTATATTTTTTTGGTGTATGTCATACTATTATTATTAATTATGATTTTGTGTCATCTTTTTGCAAAGAGGACATGGTACTTGCATGGAGGATGATGTCCAGGTTGCTTCTGTTGCAGGTTACGTCACATGTGTGAATCGACTCATAACTGTCACGCCATTGCGTCAGGTTTACCAGGGTGAGTGTTTGTTTTTAAGGAAATACAAACTTTCACCTTTTATGTAGGTGTATTTTCCAGCACGGCATGGAATCAGTTATTGAAACTTGTTAATAAGGCACAGATAACTGGTTTTGTATGATTGCTGTACGTATACTTTTTTTTAAAGTGATAATGGAGAATAAATATGTACAGTGCTGTTATGAGGGGCATGAGTGTATATGTGGGTATTCCATGTCCTCTCTCCTTACTGATCCACTCTATTACTGTGCTACCTGTAGGGGTAGGCTTTGTAGTCCTGCCTCCCCTGTGAGGTGTGTGTAAAGTGGTCATCTTTGCAGTGGAAAAGGTTTGGCAGTAAGTAAGAAGAAGAAGGGTAGGAAGTGTTTGCTGCTGTCTTCATGAACACTGTCTGCCCCTTCCATATCTATCCTGCCTCCTCTGCAGTTACTTCTCTCTTAGTCCTGGGAGGGTACATGCAGGAAGGTGAGTGACCCCCAAGTGGTCTCTTTCAGTGATGAGTTGCTCTAGGTTCTGCTATGGTAAGACCTCAGTGTTGAAGGTGACAGTCCCTTTCTTCAACTGCCATGAGTAGGGGTTGCCTGTTATATCATCAGGAAACATGGCAGAGACAGGGGACAGAGTCCTGTGTAGTCTGTACCCTCCACGATGGGTAAAAAATATGTTTTAAGGACTGAGCTTCTCCCCTTGTATGGGGCTGTTTCTTTTACACATTGGTGCAGGATGACAGAAACAGATTCAGAGGTTAAAGAAAACTCTTATCCACCTATTCTAATTTATTAACAATAATACTACAATGACCATCAAAAGAACCTTAACCTAATTTATCAATCTTAATATTACAACCATCAAAATGAACCTTGACTTAATTCATCAATCTTAATCTACAACAACCAAAAAAAAAACCTTGACTTAATTCATCAATCTTAATCTTACAGTTAACACATGCAATGTTTTTTCAGATGACTATTCCTTCAGTTTTTTTTAACTAAGCTACAGTGAGCTTTTCCATGAAGTTTCTTTGCTATGTTACTATTTCCAGAAATAACTACAGGCAGGGTAGGTGAATGCACCTTTGAAAGTTAACTCTTTATCAAATCTGCTTGGAATTTTCCAGCATTGATTATTTGAGAACCAATGTATTTTTCTTTACATGGAATTCGGTATACAACTTCACTGTCAGCCTGCTTCACACTCTGGTTCGTCTAGCACTGTTAACTTCCTTGGAGAACATCTACAACAATCACTTGACAATGTTTTGTATTATCATTTCCTACAGGGAACTTTAATAAATCAAGACTAATAAATCAAGACTCTAGGTTCACACAACTGTTTTGAATGCTAAGTTTACAATGTTTCCAATAGTAATTTTTGAGAAACACAAGTTTTCGTCATGTGCACCATCAGCAATTTACAGATAATACTTGCTAGGAAGCAGGGTAAACATTCAGGAGACTAAGTAAAGTCCTTGTTTCCCATCACCCAACATTCTTCCAGTTCAGGTGACAGGGAGAGGAGCCTAATCTCAACACTATCTCGCTCAGGAAAACTAAGTGAAAAAGGAAAAAAAAACTTAAACCCCTCAAGCATTTACAAAAAATAAACATAAACTTGAAAAAAACCCTCAAGCATTTACAAACAAAAACATACATATAAAGAAAATGGCTTGGATTGAAAAACAAATTTCATCATACAAACCCAAACTTCTAAATGCCACTACACCTCCTCCATCCCCCATACCAGTTTGGTTTCCGTGTGTTGGGCGCTGGTGTGGATCTCTCGCGCGGGCAGGGATAGGAAAGGGATGCTACTGCATGAAGGAGAATAATGCGCTGGTGATTTCCGCTGGTGATAGACAACTGGTCTCCAGGGTTTTAGAGAATGGGACTGATGGCTGGAGACCAGTTATTGATTTCTGTTCTAGATGGAAATGACATGTTCGGTGTTGGTTTCCATCAGAGAGAGTCTTGACTTCATATTTTTGTGGATTTGAATGCTGCATACTTCGTGACAAGAGTACTCATCCATCACTCCAGGAAGTACATCTGCTCTGTCTGCAAAGTAAATGGCTGTCCTCCATCATACCAAAGCTCAGGGATGAAAGGGATGCTTAATGGCTGGTGACAGCCCTGGCAGGGTTTTAGAGAAGGGACTGATGGCTGGAGACCAGTTATTGATTTCTGTTCTAGATGGAAATGACATGTTTGGTATCACTATTTTTGTGGGGACCCATTCACAGGATATACACTTATTGCATTACATGGATGAGAGGCCAGTTCTGGTGTCCTCTTAGGCATTACATGGATGAGAGGCCAGTTTCTCCAGAACAGAGTCTACCCACTGACTTTTTAGTGATAAACTGGGAGATGTCAGCTTTCATCCTATAGCAGCAGCAGAGTACCTGGGCACACTCACAGACATAGTAGCAGTGAGTCTTTTGCTCGAACTTTCATGTCAGCAGAGGTTGCAGTGCAGTTCCTGTCTTGAGAAGACAACCAGCTTGGCTTTGGCAGTTTATCCTCAGCCATCTGTCATTCTTGGAGAAGCTTGCTCCTTATGGGCAGTTCCACTTGTACTTGCTTCATTGACAACTGAATCTGCACTGGTCAGCTTCAAGTAATCCATCCTCTCAGCTTGTCCCCTTGATCAGAAAGATCAGAGAAGACTGCTTGTTATCTGGACAACAGGGGGTCATTTTGGGAGTTCCACCTTCCAAGATGTGGCTGTTTACAGTTTAATTGAGGAAGGGTTGGGGCATTCTTGAATAACACTTGTTTCAGATTTGTGGGCAGAGAACGAACTTAATCTACACATCAATGTTTTGGAAATACAAGCATTGTTGCTAGCCTGCAAGCAATCCAGGAATGTGTGATGAGTCATTTAGTGGTGTTCTTGAGTGACCACATGATCACAGAGGTATATGTCACCAAGCAGCAGTAAATTGGTTTCCCTTTGCCTGTCAGTTGGCAAGGCAGATGCTTTGGTGGATGGTATGCCATGCTGTGGAGCTGTCAGCCTGGTATATTCCAGGCAGGAGGAATTTGGTGGTAGATCAGCTTGGCTGTTGGGGACAGATAGTAAGGGCAGAGTGGTCTCCACGCCCTCATGTGATGGAAAGCTATTTCGAGATTTTGGGAATTCTGATGATTGACCTGTTCATCACACAATGTTCTGCTTTTCTATACCAGAACCCTGGGCTTTGATGGAAGACACCTTCCAACACCCAGTGGTACAATCTGGAGACATGTGCCTTTCTACCATTGAGCCTGATCTGCTGAGTGATCAGTTGAGTTTTCCTCATTGGCCTCACACTGAGTGGTTTCCCAATTGATTGGCTCTCTTGGTCAAGGCTATGTGAGAGATTCACTTGAAGGGCATGTATTTGTCTGCCTTGGAAGAGCTATCCACGCTCATGAGGAGCTTTGAGCAGTCTTCTCTTCAAGAGCAATATCCTCCTAAGTGTCAGTGACTTGTTTTCTGCAGCCTAGCCTAAGTGCCATGTGAGGTTTTGGGGGAGGTCATGGACTGTGGGCTCATTACTCTAGACTATCATCTCTCTAACATTAGCCTCAATTAAGGGTACTGTATAGGGGAGTTGCACAGCTGGTCTTCTCTGGTCTGGCACTTGCAGGGTTGGCAGTCTCTTTTGTTCTCATTTGTCCCAAATCTTGTGGCAAAAACTCAGAACCTGTCAGCTCTGGTGTGAGATAAGTGAGTTGCTAGATTCTTTCCTTCCAGGACTTTGTTGGTTGTGACCCAGATGAGATACATCTATGCCCAGTGTGAGCTGTAAGGTATTGTTTAGAAAGAGCCTGACTTCTTAGGCTAGAGTGTCAGAGATTTTTTTTTATTGCTGTATTGGCAAGCATTACAAAGAGTTCTCTAGGAACATTCCTCTCTGATTTTTGAAATGATGAAAGGAGCTTACAGCTCCTCAAATGAGGTTGACAGCTGTATAGTTTGGGCAAGAGTTCAAAAACTCAAGAGGTGTGGGACCACCTCTGACATTTCAAAAAAACTTTTCAGTAGCATAGGTAATGAAGGCAGTGATCTGGGAACCTGTGACTACTTTTACCTCATTCTACCTGAGGGATGTCACCCGTAAGTCTTTAAGCACCTCCCCTTGGGACCTGTGGTGTTTATTCAACAGGTTATGTAGTCACTGAAGACTACTTCCTTGTGTTTGGACCTGTCAATCTGCGAACTGACACTCGATCTCCCTAGAGGAGACTCCATCAGTGTTCTTGGCAGCCAGGTCAGAAGCTATGGAGTCGGTCACTGTGGCCCCCTTCCAGGCAACGTTGTATTGGTGCCGATAACTGGAAGTCGGTGATTTTTGGCGCCGAAAATCACCAAAAATTGCCAAGTTTTGTCGCTAGACAAGCCCCGTAAAACCGGGCTGCCGACAACTGTATGATTACCGTACTCATTTTTTAAATGAATCTTAGCTCTCTATGGACGACAGAGTGAAAAGTAAACAAAAAATAATAGGATTGTTTAGTTTGAACTGTCTATTCACCCATCCCTTTCGTGTGGTTTGAGTGTCTATAGTTTTTCATTCAGTTTTTTTTTCTGTCATCGGCATGCAAGGATGAATTGGAGAGTGTTTACATGATTTCCTAATTCTATCGTTGTCTGTTTAACTCTAATTTCTCTTGGATGAATCCCATCCAGGCTAGGAGATTTGAACTTTAGTTTTTCTATTTTGTTTTTAACGTCTTCTTCTGTAAATATTATTCTGCCAAGCGGTTCTGCCCCTTCATATTTAATAGCTGGTTCAGGGATTGAGGTAGTGTCTTCAATTGCGAAAACACTAGTAAAAAACTTATTCAATAACTCTGCTTTTTTCCAAGTCTGAGTTCACTAGGTTTCCTCTATGGTCTCTTAAGGGACCTATACTATTTTTTATTCGCTTCCTACTATTAACACGTGCAAAGAATTCTTTTGAGTTTTCCTTACAAACTGATGCAACTCTCTTATCCTCATTTATCTTTGCATTTCTTACTAATTTATCCACCATTCTACAGAGTTCTTTATGCCTGCTTGCTTCCTCTAGTGTTGGGTGTGGATTCACTGATTAGCGCAATCTGTCTCCTCTTATTTCATTTCTAATTTCTCTATTGAACTGCTTAGGCTGAGGGTTGCCGTTTGTTAGTATTTGCTTTAATGGTATACATTTGGAGCGTTTTTCTGTTTAATCTTCTAGAAAGGCTTCCCAGAACTTCTCAATGTCTGTGTTCTTGTCATAATCTAGATTTTTAACATACTCCTGTAGTTTTTTAGGTCTAATCTCTTTAGTATCTTGTTCTCTTTTTTATAGGGAATATTGATATGAAATGTAATAATTCTATGGTCGCTTTTGCCTGGATTTGCACCTACTGAAAGGTCAGACAATAGGACAATGTCTAGTATGTTGTTTCCTCTAGTAGGTTTGTCAACCCATTGGTGGAGGAATTCATTTCTGACAAATTCTAAAAGTTTCTTTCCTCCTAAGTTTGATGTAGAGGTCATAGTGTCTCAGTGTACTGCTGCATTGAAATCTCCCATTATTATGCAGAGTCTGTTGTTTATTTCTTGTCCTATTCGTGCATACACCTCCTCGTCAGACATTTGTGGTTGGTGGGAAGATCTGTACACTAGTATTAGAGTTAGCTTCTTGTGTGGTTGTAATTTTACATTCTGTTGGACTGAGCTGGTCCTTGACACCTAACATAAAGCCTCCATCTTTTTTAATGGGTCTATCTTTTTTGAAAAATTTGTATCCTGCTATCTGGTACTCTCCTACAAAGTCTCATGTTGCCTCTTGTATCCTTGTTTCTGTGATACCTATTATGTCTAATTCTTCACATGCTATCAACGCTTGGAAGAGATCTACTTTGTTCCGAATAGATTATACTTTAACCTGGGCCACTCTGAGTGACTTTTCTATATTCTCTTTTTTCCTCGGTGGCTTTATTCATTTCCCTTATTTTCACTGTTTCTTGCAGAACTATTACTATTCAAATTATGGGAGCTTTCCGACTTCTTCCCTTGAATGTTCATTTCACTGAGGTGTTTCAAGAGAGAGAGAGTAGAGAGGGTGTTAGGAAGAAGAAAGAGGGAAAGAGAGGAGGGTTAGAGAGAGAAAGAGAGAGAGAGAGAGAGAGGGAGAGAGAGAGAGAGAGAGAGAGAGAGAGAGAGAGGGAGAGGTGTTAGAAAGAAAGAAAGAAAGAGAGAGAGAGGGTTAGAGAGGGTGATAGAGGAGAGAAGAAAGAGGGAAAGAGTGAGTAGAGGATTAGTGAGAGGGGAGAAGAAAGAGAGAAAGAACGAGAGAGAGAGTGCGTAGAGGGGGTGTTAGGGAGAAGAAAGAGGGAAAGAGACAGGGAGGGTTAGAGAGAGAAAGAGAGAGAGAGACGGGGAGAGAGTGAGAGAAAGAAAGAAAGAGAGAGAGAGAGAGAGTAGAGGGGGTGTTAGGAAGAAGAAAGAGGGAAAGAGACAGGGAGGGTTAGAGAGAGAAAGATAGAGTGAGAGAAAGAAAGAGGGAGAGAGAAAGTGAAAGAGTGAGAGAGAGGGAGAGAGACCTTACCTTACCTTGCAGACCTTACAGTTCGTTCGGGTTGCCCCAGGTCCCTCAGTGTGAGGCACCTCTGATGTCTACCAGAGAATTGCTAATGCATCTTCCAGTATATTTTGCATCTTCCAATCTTGGATGGTCTGGGATGCATCTTAGATATTTGTCGAGTTTATTCTTAAACACATCTACGCTCACTCCTGTTATGTTCCTCAAATGAGCTGGTAGCGCACTGAATAGACGCTGCATTATCGATGCTGGTGCGTGGTGGATTAATGTCCTGTGTGCTTTCCTTAGTTTTCGTGGTATAGTTTTGGGCACTATTAATCTACCTCTGCTTGCTCTCTCTGATATTTTTAGCTCCATGATGTTTTCGGTAATTCCTTCTATCTGTTTCCATGCTTGGATTATCATGTAGCATTCTCTTCTCCTTTCAAGGCTATATAAATTTAAGAATTGTAGTCTTTCCCAGTAGTCAAGGTCCTTAACTTCTTCTATTCTAGCTGTAAATGACCTTTGTACACTCTCTATTTGTGCAATATCCTTTTGGTAGTGTGGGTACCATATTATATTGTAGTATTCAAGTGGACTAAGTACGTATGTTTTATAAAGCATAATCATGTGTTTGTCTTTCTTGTTTTGAAGTGCCGCAACAACATTCCCATTTTTGCTTTGCATTTTGCCAATAGTATTGCTATTTGATCATTGCATAACATATTCCTATTCAACATCACACCAAGGCCTTTAACTGCTTCCTTATTTGTGATTGTCTTGTTATTAGGTCCTTTATATGCATATAGCATTCCTTCTTTATCACCATAGTTTATTGATTCAAATTTATCAGAGTTAAATGCCATCCTATTTACCTCTGCCCATTTATATATTTTGTTTGGGTCTCTTTGTAGTGAGTTCCTATCTTCATCACAAGGAATTTCTCTACTTATTCTTGTGTCATCGGCGAAACTTCTCACTACTAAGTCCTTAACATTACTGTCTATGTCTGCAATCATAATAACAAACAGCAATGCAGCTAACACCGTACCTTGTGGCACACCAGATATTACTGTAGCTTCATCCGATTTCTCACCGTTTGCAATCACTATCTGTTTTCTGTTTTGCAAAAATTCTTTTATCCATCTTCCTACTTTGTCCACAATGTTATGTTTTCTAATTTTTTTTGCTAATATATTATGGTCTACCTTGTAAAAAGCTTTTGCAAAGTCTAGGTAAACCACATCTATACCTTTTTCGTTTATCATTTTTTATGTATGCTTTCATGGTGGACTAACAGCTGGGTTTGTGTACTTTTTCCGAGTATAAAACTATGTTGTCCTATATTAAACAAAGTATTTTTCATTAAATGATTCATTATATTTTTTTTAATTACCCTTTCATAAACTTTCATAATATGAGATGTCAGATTCACAGGCCTATAATTACTTGCCTCTAGTCTTGATCCACTTTTGAAAGTAGGGGTAATATATGCTAATTTATGCTCATCATAAATCTTGCCTGTATTTATACTTTGTCTCAATAATATTGCGAGCGGCCTTGCGATTGAATGAACCACTTTCTTTAACAATATGGCAGGTATGCCGTCGGGTCCTGTTGCTGATCCATTTTTAATTTCATTAATAGCCTGCACAATATTGAATTCCGTAATATCTATGTCCGAAAAATATTCACTATTTTCATCTCTTATTTCTGTATCATTATATTCATTATCAATTCTAGGTGTAAATTCGCTCTTATATCTTTCCGCTAATATGTTACATATTTCCTTTTTTTCATTCGTTAATCGCCCTTCAATTCTTAGAGGACCTATTTTTACTCTTATTTTATTCATCTTTTTGCATATAAGTAAAAACTTTTGGGGTTTTGCTTGATATGTTGTATGGGTCTTTTCTTCTAGGTCCCATTTTTCATTTTCTTTTGACTATAATCTTTTGTTCTGCATTTTCTATCCTACTTTTTAGCTCTATCACTTTCCATGCATTCTTTTCTTTTGCAAGACCTTTTTTCCACTTTCTGATTTTCTGGAACAAGATCCTTCTGTCTCTTGGCATGCGTGACTGATGTTTACTTTTTTTCTTTGGTATATATTTTTCCACTATTTCCTCTAATATTTTGTATAATATCTCCGTATTTTACCTGTATATTATCACTTACAGTAGAAGGAATATGTTTTCCATTCTTTGTTTAATTCTTCATTTATTTTTGACCAATTTATATTCTTACTATAGAAATTGTATTTTCCATATCCTTCCCATTTTTCGCCTCTTGCTTATCTCTGTTTTCATGTGCTTTGGAACGGACTGTTAGTTCTATGACATTATGGTCCAAAATACTCGTATTATACACTAGTATTTCTTTAACATAGTTCACCTCATTCACAAATACTAGGTCTAAAATGTTATCCTTTCTTGTTGGCAGGTGATTTATTTGCTGAATGTTATGTTCTAGTAGCATATCTAATAGCTTTTCAAAATTCCTCTTATCTTCTGCGAGGGGCAGCAACGGAGAGAGAGAGAGAGAGAGTACAGGGGTGTTAAGGATAATAAAGAGGGAAAGAGACAGGGAGGGTTAGAGAGAGAGAGTAGAGGGGGTGTTAGGGAGGAGAAAGTGGGAAGAGAGAGTGAGTTTATTGGTTGTCATTCAGATTTATCCAGGGCAGTGCTGGGTTGGTCAGCTAGTATATATATATATATATATATATATATATATATATATATATATATATATATATATATATATATATATATATATATATTGTTATGGTGGCCTCCTGCTCACAATAAATTATCAAAATTATTATGATTCTATAAAGTTTCAGAGCCTTAGACCAGCCATAGGGTATCCCCTTTCACACACATCTCGTGTAAAAATAAAATTAATATACAGTATATACCAGATCCAGGTTGTATGAATACCCTGATTTCTTATGAAAAAAAAAACAACAAGGATTTATTCTTTCCTTAAACAAACTCTTCTTATAGGCAGATTTTCAAAAGAACCAATGACTTCAAAAAGGGCTGTTAAACCCACAAAGTCAGGATCCTCAGCAAAACACCGTACACTCAAAGAGGAATAAGAAAAATCTGAACTTGACTAAAATAACAATATTTATTATTGAAATATAAGAAAGCCGTAAATGATGGTTGGGGCTAGAAACCGCATTCAACGACAAAAACCAAAACACAAGCATTCCCCCCCATTCGCCTACGCTAACATGCATACCGACAGGAGGAGGGAAAGTCACACAGGGAGAAAGAAAAAAACAACAAACCCATGATGGCAGAAAAAAAACACAAACATAATTCTAATTATAACAATCAAAATACCTTAACCTAACTTACAGTAATAACATCAGTCTTTATCTGAATCACTTATATACAAAATTAACACCGCAGAATACACTTGAAGATGACTCTGCCAATTACCATCAGCAGCTCAAAGTGTCTACTATCACCAGACAGCACCAAATGTCAATGTAAAACCCTTAAATGTATATAGGCTTACCAGAGGTATGTCTCCCTACGATCATCACAGATCACAATAAAGTTGATTCCGCCACCAACGATTCTCGTGTCCGTTGCACGACAGCATCAAGTCTCTCAAAAAAAAACACTAGTAATATGTACGCTTACCAGAGGTAAGTCTCCCTACGGACGATGTAACGCTCCACAACAGCGAAGAGGTTCGGAGAAAGCTGCAACAGAGGTGAACGCCGTGATCAAAGCTTGCACCATAAGCTATGGCTGTACCCTCGCGCGGCACAAGTCTCAAAAGGGCAGACGCAGACGACGAATCGTTAATACCCACAGGAAACAGGAAGCAGCAAAGCTGAATCAAGCTGTGGCACTATATGGACTTGCCGCAAAGCAGACGAAAGGGGCAGGCAACGGCAAGACTCAAAAAAAAAAAAAAAAAGCAGCAGACTTCTCGCTCAGACACCTGGGGCGAAACTCTCCAGGAGACGAAGATCCTACATACACCCCACCTCCGCTGAATCACCCAACAACTCAAAAATATGAAAATAAAGAGAAAATTATCCCACATGGGTGTGTTACCAGTAACAATAGAAATATATATAGTGGGGAAAAAAGAACATATATAAACCTACATTTAATATATAAAAGGTAAACAAAAGTTAAAGTTTAACAGTTACGTTACTGGGCTAAAAAAAAGATTACATTAACTTTTCATGATATTATATATATATATAGTATATATATATATATAATATATATATATATATATATATATATATATATATATATATATATATATATATATATATATATATATATATATATATTTATATATATATATATATATATATATATATATATATATATATATATATATATATATATATATATATATATATATATATATATGTGTGTGTGTGTGTGTGTGTTGTATATGCATGCTAGAGTGAAGGTACGAACGAACGTACAGACCGTTGGAAAGCAACACATTTTAAATATTTCTTTTGAAATTATTGGCTTGAGTATACACATGCCTTGACTGATATTCAATTACTATATTGAAGGATACGGATACAACTATTTCTTACCAAATAAGTTTCATTCTAAGCTATTTTGTAGTTTTTCAAACCTAGAAAGAAATATCTCTGGGTTTATACATTATTAATGATTCCCACAAGAAATCTGCTTCATCCACTGAAACATCCGAAAATGGCAGCAACATGAAGCTAGTCTCCTTAATTCTCCAAGTCTGGAAACGCAGCCTTTAAACGATACCCCCGGTAATTAAAATTCACTTACCCCTATTCTAACAAAATCATGAGTGCTCTGTCATCGTGTCTTCTTGGTTTATTTGCATAATCACATCAATAGAATCTTTTGGTTATCACAGAAAACAAAAAAAGTATTTTACCGTAATTTTCAATTATTTCATTAATATATATGTATGGCATCACACACTAGATGTCATATTTATAAATGAGAATAACTTTTGTTCATATTAAAGACGCACTTGGGAAAAAAAAGCACCTTAATATAGTTGTCATTTTAATTGGCATCCGAAATCGAACGCTCTTGACTATGCTTACATCAAGTAATTCAATTAGAAAGCATTTTCTCGTAACCTGACTGCCTAGTTCAAAATGTTGCTGCATGTACTCTGGTGCACTACGGGTGAGGTAGGAAAATGGAATGGAAGCCGACGAAAAATTAAGGGAAGTGGGCAGTGAAAAGGAAAGAGGGGATTGATAAAAGGGAAGGAATGGGGGCTGGGGTGGGGGGAGACAGGAAAGTGTGTTGAACAGTAGTAGCAGTAACGTTGTAAATTCTAGGGAGTTTACGGAGGGGGAAAAGGTACCGAATTCTAGTCCGGATACCTTCCAATTCCTGACATTCAGAATAATAATCAGGGATTGGTGAAATGGAGATATTTTGCAAAAGGAATTAGCTAGTCTTACAAGTAGTTTTCAAGAGATCACATAAATCTTTTCCCGATTGAGTGCAAAAATGAAATGCCAAATCCAAGTTTTTTTTTATTAATTATTCTAATTCTCTTTAGCCTTCTAGCACATTCAAAATGATTCAGTTAATATTCGGCACTAAACACTTAACGATAAACTGAAGATTTTAAGGTTCTCAACACTTCAGAGACATAACAAGTACTGAAGATGAGTTTCACTGTGAATTTTGCTAGAGTTCACAGGCTTTATAGAAACTACAAGTCAGCTCTGTCAAGATAAGGTCCCCACAACACAACTACTATTACAACGATCGTCGGCATCAAAAGCAACTCTGAGTATATATGGAGTCAATGCCCTGCCGAAAATGGGCAGGGCTTGGTAATCGAACGATTTATCCGGTACCTGGCAACGTCAGGTTCACGCTCCAGACTGTGATGCGTGGGGTTTATCTAGCGATGCTCTTGAGTAGCTTAGCAGCTGTTGAACCTTACACAAAATTGCAGGTTATAGGCTGTATAGAACATAATGACCTCAAGTGATGAAAAATTTTGGAGGGTATCATGAGATGGCTCATCCCTTTTCATTTCCCAGTCTTTAAACCACTCCACGAGATAAGCTGCGAGCGAATGTCATCTCTTCGAAAGATGATGCCATGCCGGCACTGAATGAAATCTATGTTGAGACAAAGAGCATTTGATGATTGGAGCAGATCACTGGAAATGTGCGATTGACTTAGAATTCAATAATACCTGAATTAAATCAAAATCAGAGCCGCTGGTTGCTGTGTGGATGGGGCCTAAAACGATTATTACCATATCTCTTACTTTATACTTTATTTTTACGAAGTAGCTGTTGTGAAAAGACGTACTTCACAGGTGGAAATTAACCATTGATTTAATTAATGAACACTCCGTTCTTTGTATCCATCCTTTATTTTCAGTACTCTGCACAAGTTGAAATATTTAGAAAAGTATCATCAGTGACCATTATTTATGTATTCCTGGTGCAAAACAAAAGTAAGAAAACAAGGAGGACAACATGGTTTAGGCAGAATTCGGCAAAAATATACCTTAATGTTTAGAGCATGTCTTTTCCACCTAAACTTGACTGGGACGTCATACAGCAAAATGAAATAATGATTAATCACTGAGAAGCTTTCACCATTGTATCCTTAAATAGAATCGTTAGTTTAAAGATATGGTAGCAATAATAAATATTACTCAAAACACTTGGAGATTTTTTTTCACGGATTACAAAATGCATCTAGCTTCAGCAACAGGCCTGTATGGTAACTCTAGAGATAGAAGGTCGTCTGAAAATGGTCATTACCATACAAGGGTCAAATGCAAGCTGAAAATGCCTTGATTCAAACCCTGGGTAATGAGAGATAATAATCATGAAAGCGATCACACATTTGACGACAGTTTGAATAAAACCTAAGACTTGAAAAATTCATTTGGCGATCGTTACTAAAATTGCAGTTTCTTTCTGATAAAATACTACCTCAATTCTTGGGAACTGGACTTTCTTGATATGAAAGTTTTGCCCAAACAGAAAACTGATTTTGGCTAAACAGGACGCATGCTACGGATGAGAACTGTAACAGAAACTGCAGTAGAGAACTGTGTTATAAGTAGTCACACAGTAGCGTTTTGGAAACCAGAATATAATAGTGCTGCAATATTTCAAAATGACAAGGTTTTCATCTATTCTTCCCATTAAGTTACGGATCTCTACTTGGTTCACTTTGTTGAAAAGATTCTATTCATAATTTTAACTGATATTTTCTTCTGTTTCAGTATCGCCAGTCATATTTCCCAAAATCAACATTCAAAGCAGTCTCCCATTTCTCCATTTTCTGCACTATCATTCATCACTTATGAACCTTCATAGCTTTAACTAATATTGATAACTAGGAAGGCTGAGAATGCAGAATAGATCGCTAATTTGAATATTATAAAAGAAAAAACCACCCACCACGACAGTGAATGATCTTTCTTTTTATGTTTTTTTTTTTTTAAGAAGATTCTGCCTTTTGGACAATGAAGTTCAGCAATTATTGAGTCCGTTCAGTACTTGGATGGGTGACTACTAAGAGAAGTGAAGATGCCACTGGTATATATGCCCACGGAATACCCATGGAGCAGGTTGTGGGGCTACCAACCTCATCCCATGACTTATTGAAAACCAGGATTATAACTTTAAGTACAGTCCTCTCTGAAGGGGAAAAAGACATTTGATATTAAGTATTAATGAACTTGGATGACAGAAGACGGGCAGAACTGAATATGCAAGAGTGGAAAGGGTTGGTGTATGGTTGGGAAAGCTCTTGGAGGTGATTATTGAGGATGCAAAGAGAAAAATCAAGAGACTGAGGATTGGAATAACACCACAGGTTGATGGGATTACAAATGGGATGCTGGGTATGATGGGGATAGGGTGATTGATTGGCTGACCAGGGTTTATGTAGAAAAAGGAAATTTCCCAAATTGATGGGTGGAATGAGTAATTGTTCTAATGTGTAAAGGTAGAGATGTTAGTGGTGACTATAAGAATTATACTGTAGAGGTATAATGTTATTTGAATACTGGGAAAAGTGTATGGTAGGATTTTGGCAGAGAAAATTTAACAAATGACAGAAGAACTGATAGGTTCAGACAAGAAAAATGAATATAAGGTTCTGGTGTTTGCTATAAACCAGCTTTGGGAAAAGCTTGAGAGTAAAAGTAAAAAGCAGCAGGATACGTGCCCTATAGACCCGAAAAGCTTTCAGTAGAATTAACAAAGATGCTACGTGGAGGTTAAGATGGAAGTGAAGCTGTCAGAATATTAAGAAAGCAAAGTGCCTGATTCACTGTAAAAGCAAGTTATGTTTCCATGACAGTTCAGCATCTTTATCGGTGAGTGATGTGAAAAGTGTTTGAAAGAACAGTAGAGTAGGTGCAAAACTGTGGGTGTTTGCAGATAACACAGTGCTTATAGTGAAGAGAAATTACATAGTTTGATAACGCTTGCAAGAGGAGAAAGCCAACAGTAAATACGAACATGAGTAAGGTTAGGATGATAAATGGAAACAGTAATGGAACAATGGTAATGTCAGAGAAGTAGCAAGTCACAGAATAGGTAAGGTTAGAAAGGCTGCAAAGTATGTGCAAAAGATTGAGAAGAGAATTCAATTGTTTATGGAAGGAGATGAGAAATTATGAAGAGTGAATGTTGAAATATGAATGGAAAATAAAAAGTTGAAGTTACTCAAATGATTGTTGGCACATACTGTACTATGCATGTATTGTAAGAGGAACTGAAATTCATGAAGTATGAATCTAAATGTTTTGGAGGGAAAGGAAAAGTGGAAGACCTAGAATTGGTTGGGTAGATGATGTGAAAGCTGCCTATGAGAGGAAGGTAGAAGTCAATGGTAGTGTGTGTGTAGGGGGTTTGATGTTTGACGCACTAATTATGATAATAGTAATCTTTATTTCCAATATACAATGGGTATTCTGCAGTGTAGTCACAACCATATATGGTGTTACACACTATTAAAACACAATGGCAATGTTCTCAATGCTGCACAACATTTAAGTAGAAATGTTCGACAGTGGAAAAAACAAACATCGTGTACCATACCTGTTCCCTCTGAAAGGACAGGATTTAGAATTCCACCTGAATTTCAAAATCTTGATTCTGGAGAGAGACTCCTCTCCTCCAGTATCATTCTGGAGCCAATGATGAAAATCAAATATTATTGTTTATCACGAATGATGACATTCAGGATCTAAGGAGATATAGAAGTTGGGCTATAGATGGAATGTTCAAAGTGTCCCATGATGTGTTCTACCAGCTATCTATATATTTAGAACAACAAGACCCCCACACAGTAATGGGTGATTCTGAAAAGGCATCGATAAATGGACTAACGAGTGTTTTTCTCCAAACTAACCACACTGGCTGTTTTTTCCACTTTTGCCAGGCAGTCTATAGGAAGATTGTGAACCTTGGTTACAAATATAAATACTGCAATGAAACCTAATTTAATTTAAAGATACAATGTTTTCAGCCCTGGCTTTCCTCCCATGTCATGAAAATTTAAAGAACTATCAGTAAGATGAAGATATTCCTGAAGAATTTCTTTCCTATTTTTTTAAAAGTACATTGGTTTTACAAGCAGTGGTTAGGAGAAGGACAATGCTGTTATTTATCTTTACCAAGAACAACATTGAAGGGTTCAATCAGCTTTTTTAAAAAATATCGCACAATGTCATCCAAATATCTGGAAATTTTGCATTTTTTGAAGGAGGAAATTTTTGCAAACAAAATGACAATTTGAATGAGATGAGATTCAATAATTGTAAAAAAATACAAAAATATCAATTTACAGAAGAGAACTGATGAGCTGTATATCAGCGATGGTCGCATTTCTTGGAGCTGTTGCTTAAAATCTGCATTCATTTTGAATAAAAAAAAATGCTTTTTAATGTTCTTATTTGTAAAATATCCATTTTGTTTCATTATATTATAATGACATTTTTATGCTTTGTCAATAAAACCTCATGCCTTGTATTTTTTTATATATGAAATATTGATGAATAAAACTTTTTTTTACATCTTAAGGTTTTATTTAATAAAACATTATTCCATTTTTTTATTTATTCTAAATCACTATCATTTAGACTGGGCTTCAAATAATAAAATTTTATAAAAGGAGGAATGGTAGTTTTGTTTCAGCAATTATGGAGGATGGATTTTTTTATTGAAATTATCTTCATTTAGTTTAGATTTTCTGAACTCAGTCTTTTAATTTGTCAAGCCACAATATTCCTCACTGGCAAATTTTTGAACCAGTTTTTTCTGAATTATCTGAAATCTTCCAGCTGGAAATTTATTAGTAACCATGTGACAGCATCAATACATAAAATTAAAGTGCAGTAAATAGTATTATAATAAATCTAAAGATTCTTTTACAAGCAGTTTCTTGAAATTATCTTTAAAGATGAACAGAGAATCAGCTTCTGTAATTTTACTTGGAATTTTATTACATAGACATGGAAAAGCTGTCCATTTATGCACTTAGTCTTCTCCTGACAGGTAGGTAACAGAATTTACTCTTGTAAAACTATATAACCAGCAGGAAATTTTATTGCTTAAGGTTTTAAATACAAAGGTACTTATATCTAGATCATATTTATCCTTCATTTTTAGCCCCTCTGGTTGTTTCAGAAATGGAGAAATATATTCATGTTTTCCTACATTGCCACTAGCCACAAGAGCTGCAAAATTTTGAACCTTCTGAATTATCTGTAACTGTGTATTATTGGTAACTCCCCCAAATTTTAAGTACTGTAGTAAAAAATGAGGCTTACTACCAGTGACTGAACAAGTGTAGATAGTTCAAATGATTCTTTTACCCTGTTTAAAAATATGAGAGTACCCTTTTCTTTTGAAGCTCATATATCAGTCAAAGTAAATTAAATTTGGAAGTTGTACCCAATTCCTGATGCATAATGTCTGGATCCAATAAAAATGAACTATGTATAATTATCATCGAGAATCAAACCTTTCTTGTGAAAATAACATTTAGTTCTCTTCAAAATTTCTTCTGCTCTATAAAAATTTTGACAAAGGAAAAATCTATTTTATATCACGGTGAAAAAGTCCATTCAGCATTTGAGGTAATTCCATTAGCATACCAGAGAATGCTAAAACAAACGCTGGTACCCCCAGAGCGAGCTCCATTAGATGGAGATTATGGATTGTTGAACTTATGATGCCCGACTGGGCCGGAGCATATCTTTGCAGCCACAGTTCAGCATGAACCAAATTTTATAGTTTATCTGCTAATCTTTTGAAATGATGTTATTTATCAGACTAGGATTCAGGGATCTGGGGTCTGCCCTATAAACAGAAAACAGATCTTGCGGGCCTTCAAACCAGCAAGAAATTTAAGCAATTCAAACATATCCGGCTCATTGCCCAAGTTCCCTTTTCAACCATCAATCTCCCAACCTCCGCCTCAGTATGTTTTGCACCTGACACATCAGTCTCTTGCTGTACATAATTTTGATCTGAAATGCTTTAGCTTTGAAAAATAAGTTTACTCTCTGGGCAGTCAGCCCAACAACAGACCCGAGACTATCCAGGGGAAGAAAACCCAGGAACAGAGGAAGTCAAGCCCAGACAACACAGCAAAACAGGATCGATGACATCCCATCCAACAACGGGAGGCATACAACCTTCTGTCCCTTCCACCTGGACCTTGGCCTTGAAAATTGTTACCTGTATAATTTCTGTACCTGGCATTTCTTTTATATTATTAAAGGAATCTAGTACAGTACTTGTAACTTTCTCTGACAATGAAATGCATACTAGACATTTACTTGCACACTGGTGTATGAGAGAAATGATACTGATTAGGAAAACTGAAAAGACTTATCATTCAAACTTAGCTGATACAGCAATAATTTTCAATACAAGTTTAAGAGGGTCTCCTCTAAATTAATGTTAAATGAAAGCATGATTAGAATAATGTGTCGAAAATGAGAGATATTGTTACTCCCTCCTGTCCAGTTGTGAAGTTTTCAGTTTTAATTCTTAACTTGTACTTATAGAAAACCCACTTAGTTTATGTGCAAGGAAAAAGCAGAGAGGCTCTAAACTTGCTCTGTAATCCTCAGTAACTCTAGAATGCTATAGAAGCCCTTTGAAGATATTGCCCTACTAATTCTCTTGTACAACACAAAGTCTTCATTACACATATGATATGAAGCTTCTGTATATGTTGAAACATGTTGACTCATCACCTATAATGAACAGTAAATTTTACTTAGTGATGAATCTGACAATGATTAAAGAAAAACAAACCCACCACTGTTAATTTAATTATATCTCATCTTCAAATTGATGAAAACCATTTAAACCAAGAATATTAAAATACCAAATTCCTGCAAACAGAATGCAGGTCAACAATAACAGTTCAGCATGTTTTATGTGCACAAACTAACAACAAAGAATGTCACTCTTTGGAAGGAAATTAAGGAAATCTTATCACAATCATCATCATCTTCTCCTACCCAAATATCAAATTCTTAAAATCTGCATTCTATTAAATAAAATGTACATTATAAATTTTGGCATTAAAGACAAACCCTTCAGGGCAGTGGTCTGGTTAAAATACCTGATGATAATAAAGATGATACTGCAGTGCTGTGATGGAATGTTCCATGTTACTTGGTCCCTACACTTGTTCATTACTCTTTAATTAATGTTAATGTTAAGGCAAAGCATTGTATGTAAGAGCTAAAGGCTCCATTTGATATTGTTTTACTAGATTTTTTAGTTTCTGTATCAGCGTGAAAATTCATATTACTTAGTAAGTATAAGTAAAAATGTTTTGAGAAAAATCCTTTATCACTACATTTTCAATGGTGTTATATCAAAGTTCTTAACCACATAATATTAAAATCAGTTTGAATGTGACAAAAAAACAGTGTAAAGATTAAGCACCAAGCCAACTGCACAAGAAAGCAGCACAAGCATAAAACACCCAGCCAACTGGACAAGAAAACAGTGCAAGCATTATTATTAAGTCAATTCCTCATGAAAATAGTGCAAGTGTCAGACACCAAGTCAATTGCACAACAATTTACAATATGAACAACAGACAGCTATAACATTTAATTTATTACAATATGAATAACAGACAGCTATAACATTTAATTTAGGTGTTGTAATTAAACAAGAAATTTCAACAATAAACTGTTTATTAACACACTGAAAAAGATTATTTTAAAATATTAAACATCCAAATTTACCCCAAAATCCTGGAAATATTTCAAATATCTGTGCATGAAGAGCAGTAATAGTTAATAAATTACTATATTTGAAATTACCAAAAGAAATACCATTTAGATATCAATTTAAAAACAAAGCTATAAGAAGACACAAAAACTGATAAACTACTTGTCAACTAAATGCTGATTACACTATTGATAAATACTGGTATGTTCAACCTGTGACCTCACAATTAAGGCATCACAATTGTAATGCAGATAATTTTGTGACTATATTGTGCTTACTTTAACTTAAAATGATAAAATAAAATACAAGAATCTGTGATACCTGTGACTGCAACTGATGAGGAATTGCTATGAGCATCTTAAAGGATAAGCAATGAAGACTCTCTTCACTTCAAGTTTTAGCAAAGTTAGACAACTATAGTATCAGAGCAAATTAGCAGTAATAATTATAGTTATTCATTTTTTGGAAGACATTAAAGAAATGTAGAACTGTAGTGACAAAAACATTCTTGGAATTCAATTAATTCTCAACAGAACATGATTATTTTCAAAACAAAATTATATTTTTGATATATAAGAGAGTAAATAACGTCTTAAATAGGAAACAAGCTAAAAAGTAAATTACAATCATTACCATAAAACTTAAACAATGAATTCTTAAAACCTGTTTAAATATAGTAAGGATACAAAAATTGTTTTATTTTTTGTATCGCCATAATTACACACATAAGAAAAACTGAAATCAACATACTGTACCTTCATCTGGTACCTTAAACTCAGTTCTTGATGTTAATTACTTTACACTGTATATTGACTTGCATATTTCAGAAGCTTTCAATATTGGAATTTACAAAAAATATTCCCATGAAAAAAAATATCCTAACACTCCTATGCTTGCTCTAAAGCAAAGTGCAACATGGCAACCATTCAGGTACAACTGCACATGGCAACCATTCAGGTACAAATGTACTGTGTTACTGTTAAAATATGCACTGTAAACTTTATCAAAATATTTTCCAACATCTCAAATATATAATAAAAATTTTTATGATAAAATTAATAATTTGAATACTTACCTAATGTTAAAGTTAGCTTATATCTTTGTGCCATTAGGTGTGACTGGCATTCAAAATAAACAAAATAATGATTAGCTAACCCACTAGGACTGTCACTGAGATCACCTGTTTCCCACCAGGTGGTGTTAGAATGTTTATCTTCTTGTCAGAATTCTTCATGACCACCCACTAAGATGTGGGGAGGCTGGGTGAGTTTCCTCTTTAACAGTTGGTAAGTATACCAATAACTAATTTTATTATAAAAATTTTCACTATCTGGAATGAATCTTACCTACTATTAAAGTTAGCTGACTACCACACTGAAGGAGGATAGTGGGTTAGTGCAGCCAGAGAAACCAACTGTTCAGCCAAGGGAACTATAAGCTTTTTATTGAAGGGAAAAAAGCTTCTAAATATTCCTGCCTATTGTATGATCCTTACTGGTATGTACTGTTTCCAGACACTGGAACCACAGCAGGGTGTAAGGCCCTCGTAGCAAGATTTGTCAGAGGATCCTTACAGGGAAAAAGGACTCTATCTGAGAGTACACACAACTCCTGTTCCAGAGTTGAAAGCCCATAACTGAAAGTCCAAAACTAAAGACAAGAACTACCTTCAGATATGAAGGTATGCTCCTATACATCAATGCATACTTTCATGCTCCCCAAATTTAATAGCGGACTTCCTAACAACTAATACTTAAAGAGGAAGCAAGGTTACTGTCATATTTGGTTCAGGAGAAAGTGTTCCCACTGCAGCAATAGGACTAAGGGCTTTACACATCTCATCTAAATTTGAACGTTTTGCAAATAACCTGAGGCACAAACAGAGTTATATCGCCACTTAGCTATGTTGACAACCTTCTCTAGCAAAAGGTTTGAAAGGAAATGAAAAGACGTGCTAACAGCACAGATGCTATGAGGCTTTAATTTCAAAGGCGATGGAAGCTCAGGATTCAACTCTGTGTGCACTGACTTAAACAAGAATTCTTGGACATGGGAGTGTTTGGCTTCCTAACACCACAGTATAAATTCTTAACTCCTCCTCTTAAGGGTTGAGGGTCAGTCCAGGTAAACTCTTAAAAGAGTTCTAACTGGACATAACATAGCCACTCCTTCATCGCCTACCTTAGCAGTTGAATTAGATGCTGTCACAAATCTGGGAAGGGCTTCCACTTCTAAGTCTTTTCTTTAAGCAATGAAAGAAAAAAAGAGAGGTTTCCACTAGAACAAAGCAGATATGCAAAAACGGGCTTGAAGCTCACTAATACAATTTACTGTCACAAGAACTGAAAGAGTCTTCAAAGTTCTCAAGAGATGCCTTATCCAAAGGCTCAAACTCAGATAATGTTAAATCCTTAAGGACTACATCCAGATTTCATCTCCAACCCTGGTGGGAAGATTGAAATTTCCAGCTCACAGATTAAAAACCTCTATCAAATTTAATTTATGAGCGATATTCCAGTTAGGGTGACTCAGAATCAAAGAAAACAAAATGTGATACCCACTGATTGAGGAGACAGAAAACTGCTTTGCATACCTGATCAGGATATCTATAGTGATACGGGTGCTGGATATCCCTCTGGACAAGCACAAAGATCAATAAACTGACTACTGTACAGTGGAAGGCCTTCTAAACTGAAGGATTGCTTCCCTAGCCACTACAGAAAAGCCTTGAGCTTGTAATGGATGGTTGAAAATCTCCATGCGGTTAGATGAAGCATGTGGAGGTTTGATGAGACCTTCTCAAGTAAGACTGAAAAGATCTTTCCTGAATGCAGAAGGCAAGGAACATCTACTACCAGGAAAGGAAGTTCAGAATGCTATTCCCTTTAAGGCCATCAAGGAGCTATCAAAACCATCCTTGTGTTCTGCAATGCTCACAACTTGTTGATATATCCTCAAAAAAGTCTAGATTCGACGCCCCTTCAAGAAAGGCATCGAATGCCAGCACCTGAGGATCCTTCTGTTTTGGGCAGTCATGAATACATTTATGTTTGGGTCTCCCCAAAGGTTCCACAACTTCTGGCAAACCTGTGGTAAAGACCATTCTGAAAGAAGGCCTTGCCCTTCCTTACAGAGCTGGTCTTCAAAACCACTGTTTATCCCTGGGATAAAATGAGGTACAGGAATGATGTTCCTGGATTCTGTCCAATGGAGAAAGAAGTTTCTTTGCTCGCGTGAACAGACCTCTCAATTTGTGTCTATTTGCCTCCTTATGTAAGAACTGAGAGGTTGAATTGTCTGAAAAGACTGCGATCATCTTGTCTCTACTTAGATATTCCGCTTGCGTTATACCATTCCAAACCAGCAAAAGCTCTAGGTTGTTTTAAACAGCTTACTCTTCTCTACAGTATAACTCCCTGACATCCAATGTTTCTCAGAATGGCCCCCAAACCTGCCCCCGAAGACTGAGGACAATGCAATGTCTGGGTTCTTGAGGTCTAGAGGCAGACCTATGAAAATTCTCTCAATATTGGTAGAAAATTGTCTATCTGTTTCTTTGTTGGAAAAACCTGAAAGAGTGTTGAACTTCATCCCCAAAAGTCCAGGTCTGAGGCTAGACATAGAAGATAATCTTAATCCTCAAGATCACTGGAAATGAATTAGCAAGAACTAACCAGTTGTCCAAATATAGGAGATCTCTGATACCAAGAAGGTGACTCCATCTTGCTCAGGAAGCAACACACAGGTGAATATTAGTAGTGCCATATTGGACCCAACCACAGAGCTTAGAATTGGAAGACCTTCCCTTGGAGGACAAGGCGTACTGTTAGATACTTCTTCGAGTGAGGTTGTAATGGGACTTGGAAGTACGTGTCCTACATGTTGACAGAAATCATTCATTTGCCCTTTCAAATGGCCCCCCAGGACTGAACTGAATGACTATCGAAAAAGGAGTAAAATGACTAAACCTGTTGAGATGAAATGTACAATGCTGACCTTTAGCCCCCTCTCTGAGGTCTTGGGAACTAGAAAAAATGATGGTAAAAACTTGGTGACTAGGTTAAAATTGGCTCCATGGCCTCGTTGCTTAACAACTGTATTACTAACATTTTTAATTATTTAACCATGCAACTCAGTTCATCTCTCTCACTCTCTCTTATTAGGTATGTACTTATTTTTAAGGGTAAAATGTTTAAGATGACTCTGAAATAATATATTCTCAAAGATTAATACAGCAAAAATAGGGTAATAATTTAAGGTATATTTGATGTGGGATGATACTTCAAGTATACATTTGGTATTGGAACTTTCAAGATAGGCAGTTATAAGCAATTTTACTGCAGGGTGTTAACTATTCGTGGGGGTGTGCCTGGTAAGCATTCACTGCGAATACAGGGGGTTTACTATATACATATACATGTATACATACATATATATGCACATTAATATACATACTGTACATACATATATATGTGTACAGTATATATGTATGTTAATATGCATATATAGGTATGTATACATGTATCTGTATACAGTAAACACCCTGTATTTGCAGGGGATGTGTACCAGACACCCCTGTGAATATATATAAAATATATATAAAATAATATATATAAATACAGGCAGTCCCTGGTTATCGGTGGGGTTCCGTTCCCGACGGTGTGATGACAACCGAAAATCGGCGCTAACCGAAAATTGGCAACAATAGCACTGATCCCTGGTTAGCGGCGCCAATAACTGGTGATTAGTGCCGCCGATAAGAGGCAATCAGCGCCGATAACTGGTAATCAGCGACGAAAATCTGGTTATCGTCGTTGCTAGACAAGCGCTGTAAAACCAGATCGCTGGTAACCGAGGCTGCCGATAATTGGGGACTGCCTATATATATATGTATATATTTATTTTATATATGTATATATTTATTTTAAAATAATATATATATATATATATATATATATATATATATATATATATAATATATAAAATAATATATATATATATATATATATATATATATATATATAAATATAAAAATAATATATATGTATATATGTATATATGTATATATGTATATATATATATATATATATATATATATATATATATATATATATATATATATATATATATATATATATATATATATATATATATATATATATATATATATATATATATATATATATATATATATATATATATATTATATATTATATATTATATATATATATATATATATATATATATATATATATATTATATATTATATATATATATATTGCTTATACATATCACTTGCATCTATATATATATATAGTATATATATATATATATATATATATATATATATATATATATATATATATATATATATATATATATATATATATATATATATAGTGAAAATCCCACAGGATTTGCTTATACACTCAATGGCCCCAAAAATGGCAGAATAATCATAATTTGAAGGTTTTTTTGCATCTACTGTAAGTAAGGTTTTTTAATTTTTGCATAATATATAGTATACATATACATATATATATATATATATATATATATATATATATATATATATATATATATATATATATATATATATATATATATATATTCTAGCAGTAATTGAGCTGTTGCTGTCATGCTAAGAATGAAATACTGAATTCACAAGTACTCACACTTTCACCTCACAGTTATGCCAAAGTACCTTACCAATGAGAGAAGTCTTCGCTTCTTTGGTGCAAGAACTTAAAACTTGCATGTTGAACAGAGGAATGTTAAAAACTGATATCTTATCTAAGTCCTACCACAGCTCTAAGCAGCTGCATAAAACTGGAAACTGATGCAGTGGCATTACGAGAACCAGCTATAAGTAATGCATTTCCGAGATTTCCTTGGTTGTTTTTTTAGATTAAGTCAACAACATGCCAGCACATCGCCTCTGTTGGTTGGTTGGTTCCTTAGTGCTCACTCCACAAACACAATTGTGAGCACACTACACTGTACATTTTAGGTGCAGAGCTATTTAACTTTAAATTATTTACAAGCTTTCTCTTTTTTCTGTTAACCCCTTTTCCAAAAGGCACTGACATTTCTTGATAACACACTTTACCTTAAGCAGTGTTAACTTCTTACTCTTTTAAACAGGAACCAAGGTAGTAGCATACAAAAGAGTACCTGTCAACGGTTTCACCTTCAGCAAAAGGGAGTGAAACCGGCACAAAGTGAACTATGCATCACTTGAAAACTAATGAAGAATCAACCAAATCAGAGTGAAAACCCTAAAGTCTACAGGAAGAACCGAGACAGTAGAAAACAGCAAATATACTAGCAAAGACGGTGAAGAGATAAGCACTAGAGAAGGAGACACAGCAGGGAACGCCAGCAATGATGTCACAGAATGCTGGTGGTAAGTACCAGATGGCTGGGAGAGAGACGACTGGGTGGGAAACAGCAGAGGGTTCTCGCATGACATCTCAACGGAACATGGATGACAGCTGGAGCATAACACTTTAAGAGGTGATTGCCGAGAAGCAAGAGTCCATTCTATCAAGACTAGCTTAATTTAGAGATAAATTAAGGGGAAGAGCCACTAGTATAAATAGGAACAGTTGTCAAAAAGTGACAAGTGCGAGGTGACAAAGGAGAAACTGAGTAAGAGGGGGAGGGTTAACATCTGAAAAAATGAGGGACAATACTGGGTGAGTAAACGATTAAAAATAGAAGAATTGACGCACGGCTCAGAAACTACCTAAGTAAATGTAATACTGTAAGTCTATAATCCCTAGATAACTCCACCAGTTCAAACATATCACTATCAGCCTCTCCAAAAAAGGATAATCTATGAGCTGGTAAACACTAGCACTAAACTAATGAATCTTTCGGAGAATGTGTTGAGTTTGGGCCAGAAGACGGTTGAGAGAGATGGTGAACAAGACATGCCATGGTTCCCAGTCCGCGGAGAAGACCAACAGATGCAAGGCAGTCCATAGGGTGAGCTACAGACAGACACCAAGGCTCTGACACTTCTCTAGTGAGGGAATTCGAAAAGGTCAATCACTACAGAAGAGACTGCGATCTTCAGCCTAATATATAGGGCCAAATTTCTAACCAATAAAAGACAAATACTTCTCAATTACCTATTATTTTTCTCCTAAACCACACAGGGAGCATAAGAAGGTGGAGTAAGAGTGAGAGAGAAATTAACCTATCAGGCAATGGAGGAGGAGGAAAAGCAACACTGGAAGAAAAAGGAAAAGACTGGATAGGCTTATGGCCTGCCTTAACAAATTGTTCACTTAATCTATCAACTTCTCACATCTCCTGATACTTCACAAAATTATTCATCCTCTCATCAGATCACTCCTTATTTTCTTTACAACGAGAAGAAAACCACAATTGTGCCACAACAGCTAGGCTAACACACGTGGTCATCATGCACAACTGAAACATTCAGTTTACCAAACTTGTTCCTATACAGTCCAATGCTTTCATTTCCGCTTTGTGTAGATGACTTTAAGCAAAAACAGAAAATAAGCACAATACCGTACAGGAGACAATCAGCCAGACATGGTCAAAATTATTACTAATGCCAATTCATACTGTATGAAGAATTCTGACAAGAATGTAAACATTCTAATGCCACCTGGTGGGAAACAGGTGATTACAGAGAGTGGGTTAGCCAAGCGTTATTTTGTTTGTTTTTATTGCTTAATGCACCTAATGGCACAAAAATACAAGCTAACTTTAACAGTAGGTAAGATTCATTCCAACTACTGTAATGTTTTTTCAAAAGAATCTTCAAACACATTGGTAATGTGTTTATCATTCCAAAAACTTTTGGAAAAAAGTAAATTCCTCATTTGACTGAACTTTTATGACTGCTCATGATCAAAATTCTTAAATTCTGCTGCATTCTCTGGCAAATGCAGTACTTTATAATCAAACTATAATTTTTTCATTTTTCAATACTGAACTCAGATTAGACATGTAAATTTCATGACACTCAGTTCTTTAAAAACTTGCATTACATGTGACCCCAACTTTGGAAGCAATATCTATCCTGTAGGTACAATTACAGGATAAAATACCAGAAAAATATGAAACAAAACTACCAGATATCAAAGTCAGATTTAAATCCAAAAGTATGCATATACTGTAAAAATAAAAAAATATTACAATAAAAAAATATTATTTCCTACATTTCTTTGGTTACCATTCACCGAATAGACAAATCAGAATTTGTCTTATCACATAAGGCCTCTTCCAAAATATTCTTATGATGACCTGCATAAGAATAACCATCCCATGATGTTGATGTTTAATAAAAGAAATGTTAAAGAAAGGTTTAGAGAATTCAGTCACCTATGTGACAGACTTCTAGAATCTATTTAACCAGATACTTTCCTATTTCATGTTATGAATCCTTCACCCCATTCACGTGGGAAACTTGAAAGTTTTAAAAAATCATCCATTGTGCAACTACTTTAACAGCAACAATGTCTTAATTACCAGATTTACTCAACATAGAGGACTAAAATATGATTTAAAAAAAATTAAAATCAAAGGAAAATGATGTGCACCCAACGCAACCAAATGAATTCTTGGGCACTCAAAGCATCATATAAATCTGAAAAAAAAAAAATCATTCCATGAATGAAATTATAACACTGTTAAGAATTCTTATCTTCATTCTTTTGAAGATAATCTGGAAGATCTGAAGCAGCACATCGAAAACCTAGGTTGCTTGCTGTGGTATCTGGAGAGTTTTGACTTCTAGCAACACAGCGATATCTGCATAACAGATAAAAAAACATATTTTGGTTCTCTTCCCTAAAACAAAAAGTAGTATTTAAGCTTCACTACTGTAGTATAAAAAAGAATGCCAAAATGAAAAGAATGCCAAATGCAATTTTTTTTTTAAATTACCAAGATTAAAACTATTACAACACATGAGACAAGATTACAAACTACTTTATCTGAAAAGTATGATATTGGGCTACTGAAAACTATGAAAACTTTGCTTATGCTAAATATGAAATCTGTCAAAAATGCTGTAAAAGAACCTTCATACTCTAACTTGCTTCAAATTTTACCAGTTAATGCAAAATCCATACTAATGAATTACATGGGTATTAAAGCAAATTTACAATGTTTCCATTAAATAAAACTACACATAATCCAACTCCTTATTATGACAGACATCCATTTAAAGAAATTTCCTTAAGACACTTTAATCCACCTCAAAAGAAAATGGCAGCATACAAAAAGGTCAAGAAGGTCGGTTCAAGCGCTTCATATGTTATGTGGAATAGTTTCAAGAAAAGCAGGGCTGGGATGTGGACATTGAGTACTGTACTGTATTATTCAGAGAAGTTTGTATGAAAAAATAGCAAATTTTTTATATACTGTAATTTATATTTTACCTAACATACACACCTAAAGGTGTTTATGTAGGATTTAGCTTGCAGACGGGAGCTGTAACGGTCATTTAACTTTCAGACAAGGTTATTAACTACCCACTCGTTGGTCTGCACTCAACTATGTAAAGATCTTAAGGTTTGTATATTAGGAAGAATGCAAATTACTTTAAAAATTTGCTATTTGTTCCTACATAAATACAAACCTTCGGTCTTCACATAAGAGACTTACCCATATCTGGTTTGGTTTGGTCCTACCCACTCGGGAATACCTTCCTAGTCTGGAAGAGTTAAGGAAGGAATCCCACCACACATCTAGTTTGTTGGACGTATGGGATGTTGTGTATGCAAGACTTCTGGGCTACAAGTAATGATTTGCGTCATTACTTTGAAAAAAGGCTTGGATGAACCCAACAGTGTCGCAGGCAATAAAACTTGCTAATAAGACTAACAGGTTTGTTTTATTGTCTATCCCTCTCTTCCCTTGTCTAAAGAGAGGGGGGGGGGGACATGTGTCCAAACCATCTACACACGATGAAGGACAGGATGCCCTTGTCATGTAGTCGCCTGCAAATTCATCCATCCAGCACTATGGCTAGCTATCGTTCTCTTTGTCTAAAAAGTGAGACAGGTAAAAGAGAGAAGGAACAAGACCAGTTGCTCACATCCCTTCTCCCCAACTTACTGAACACCTTAGACGAGATGCATTTGCCCCTTAAGGGAGTCGGATGAACCACACAAATTGTTGGGCAGCCACCTCATGATCCGAGGAAAAGCAGGTCCAAAGACTTACTGTATTGGCAAGTCCTGAAGATAATATGAAGTAAATATGGTCTGCTGCGACCACAGACCTGCCCATATTACCCGCTAAACCAACAGGTTCTTCCGGAATGCAAGGGATGGGGTGATGGCCCTAACCTTGTGATCTCTTGCCCAGACTGAACTCTCAATTAACTTATCAGACGAAGAGCAAGCCCACTGCTATCTCACAAAGCTTGAAAAATGATATGCTCTTGGACACCTCTTCTTTGGCAAGTCGGTACTAATGAAGAGGCCCTGACACTCAGGCCTGAGATGCCAAGTTCTCTTAAGGTAGTACCGCAGCACTCTAACTGGACAAAAGTAGCATCTCATTCTGATCATACTGTTACTTGGCAGCTGTGGCTGCACAACGGAGTGCTATAAAATGGTTGTCAGTAATACAAATGACTGAGAGGAATGGAAAGAATGGGAATACTTACCTTAATTATTATGTCTAGTAATTATACTCAGTTAACAATTAACGTTTACTTAGCAAATAATAACAATACAGTGGACCCCCTCCTATTCGTGATTCTGGATTTGCAGCTTCACTTATTCACAGATTTTTCTGTGAAATGTATATACTCGTGGTATTTTTCATCGAGAAATATTCAATAATTACTGTATTTTCATATCATTTTCAAGTCTAAATGCATTTTTTTTATAAAACTATCAAAATACTCGGGTATAAGTGTTTTTTGGTGTTTGAACTATCCAAATAGGCAGTTATAAGCATTTCAGAGGGGTGTCAAGTATTCGCGGATTTTAGCTATTCACGGGGGGTTGTGGTACACATCCCCCCCTGAATACCGGTGCTGTAAAAGGTGAAATTCCTTTGTTCCGTCGCACATGGAGGGTTCCAGCGACGAATGAAAGTGAGCTGAGAGTTGTCCTATGTCACGCACAATATAGGTATCCCTCTGAAAGAGAGAGGAGTTGAATTAACTGTAGGCCTAGTATGAATTAAGGCCCTAACTATATACCATCGAGATATCCTAACTCACTACAATATCACACCAGAGTGCTTAAGGATTCCTCTAACTGATCGGGCAGGCACAGGATGGCACCACCAGTCAAGTCATTTTACTATCACCTTCCTAATCTGGAAATTAACTAAGCATGCAAGCGATGGGTGGCAGTGGTTTGGAAGAGGACTGACTAGGGGAAAATGGGGGTTTACAGAGCTGAGAGAGGAGAGATGGGGGAGAGAGAGAGAGAGAGAGAGAGAGAGAGAGAGAGAGAGAAGTACACATGGTGAATCCACAGGATTTACTTGGAGGGGTTTCGTTAAAAAAGTCAAGAAATACTTCAGTTGGAGGAAAAACAGGCCACCAAAATACAAGCAGTCCCCAGTTATCGGCAGGCTTGGTTATCAGCAATCCAGTTTTTCAGCGCTTGTCTAGCGACGAAGATTGGGGATTTTCGGCATCGATATGCACTGATTTCGGCTTATCAGCACAGATAATCGTGTATTGGCGCCAATACATACCTAACAGAGGTGCCAATAACCGAAAATTGTTGATTTTCGGCACTCATTGGTGCCAAAACGCGTCGATTTTTGGTTATCGGCGATTTTCACTTATCGTCACACCGTCGGAACGGAACCCCTACCGGTAACCAGGAACTGCCTGTACTCAGGTTCATCTTAGTCTTAGGCTTACCGTAGGAGTCCAAAAGGAGTGATCCAGTAGAGTAACAATGTATAATGACACATGTTACATTTGCCTATCCCTGGTCTATGGACAGGTAAATTATGCAGCTGCGATATCTTTCCTTAGAGAACGACCTTCTCAGGAGGAGAGGCCCCAAGCCTATGTCCATAGACAGGGGAGAACAAATTAAGAAAGAATATGATATCCATGAAAACAACCATGGAGAGTTGTTATCGGTCAAGCTGCATGTACATATTATTCCTTCCATGCAGACACTGATGTGTGTCACATTGTTCATATGTACGTATTATTCATTCCATGCAGACACAGATGTGTCATGATGCTTGTATGTATTAATCTTTCCAAGCACACACAGAAGTGTCATTGCATTTACGTGTATGTCTGTGTCATGCTGCACGTACTGTACATATATTTCTCCTTGGAGAAAGTATGAGCAGTCCCTGGTTATCGGCGGGGTTGCATTCTGATGGCGTGATGATAACCGAAAAGCACCGATAACCGAAAATCACTGATTTTCAGAGCTTATCGGGGCCGAAAAGCGCTGATTTTTAGTTATCTGTGCCTGTTAGGTATGTATTGGCGCCAATACCCAATTATCGGCACCAATAAGCAGAAATCAGCGATTTTTTGGTGCCAGATTTTCGTGGCTAGAAAAGCTCCGTAAAACTGGATTGCCAATAACCGAGCCTGCTGTTAACCGGGGACTGCCTGTAGTTTGACAGCGTTTGGAAACTGTGGCAAAATCGTTGCCGACACAGACGTGATTCATTACATGTACATATAATCCTTTCAATACGTGTGTCTCTGTCAAGCCAATGGGCGTTGAACATAGCAACCTGACACTATTCTCAAAAGAACTGCTGGGGAAGAGAAGGCACTGGAAGTCTGCAATGACAGAAGACAAGGAAGAATGCTCGACTTCTATTACAAATCCAATGACAAAGAAACCCTGGCACTGTTCCTGTGCAAGAATGTGGGGGGGGGGTGAAGTAGCAACGTGGTATTCTTTGAAGCAAGAACTGGACGTGTCATGTTGCATATACGTGTTAAGCTGAGCATGGTTGTGCATCCCTCCTGGCTGATGAGGACGACCTGGGCTCTCCCAGGCTGTACTGACAGATGCAAATGACAAAGGAGAAGGCACAACTTCTGCTGCAAATCCAACAATGAAAGGCACCCAGGAACTGTTCCCAAGAAAGATATCCAACCATGGAAGGAACTTTCCGAACAAGAAAAAGACACGAAGAATGAAATCTTGTCTACTCCAAGAAAAGGCAAAGTTGTTAGAAACTCTTAAAGATCTAACAGCTGGAATAGCTTATGATGACAAAGACTGTTCGGGGGTTTCCTCATCACCACAGGAATGAAGAGAGGGGAAGGGAGAAGCCTTCAACTCGCATCCCCTCCCTCACCAAGACAGGGCAAGAAATAAGAAAGGAACTGTAGACAGGAACTCCCATTGGTCCTGGAGAACAAGTCAGGGCCAAACACACTATCAGAGATCTTGCAAAATCAACATCCAAGTTGAGGGAGAGGGGGGAAAACTTGCTAGGTTTAGTCAAGAAGTATCCTCGTACCACTGAATACAAAACCCTCACCTGGAAACACGAAAAACCCGCCTTGTCTCAAGCCTCTCAATCTACACAACATCTGAAAGACTAATACATTACAACATTCCGAGAAACTGTGTAGTCAAAATAAAAAAACACTGTTTGTTCATGAAAAAGCATTTCAGAACAAGGACGAAAAGAATGTCGGAGAGGAGTTCTTGAAAATGAGGTTGAGAAAATGTCTAAAAAGAGAACAGTTGGCAGTGAGACTTGGATATCCCTCTAACTCTCCACAGTTACGTGATAATAAAAGAAAACAGAATTCACAAAACAAACACCAAGGCAACAAAAAAAGTAAGTACAGTAAAATGATATATAAGGAGAAAGGCTTCAAAACTTATACAGACTACAGACTAAAACGAGTCAATAAGTCTACATAGCAAGAATAAATAAAATATTATTAGGGAGACATAGAAAAAACATGTTGAAATGTTTCAATATATCAATATATTCACATATACAGTATACAAAAAATATAAACAATATACCATAAAAACAACTATATTCAAACAGAAAAGTCGAATGGGAGGTCAGAGAAAAGAAATGCACATCTAAATGAGACGGTGGCCAAAAGTAAACAGCGTAGAACTGAATGTACACTGACTGGGTGGGCGGTGCTTCCACCCCTACCATTGGTAGCTATTACCATAACCACCTTGCAAAAGTTTAACAGCCGGTTTTCCAGCTTGCTGAAAGTTAATCCCATATGTAAAGACCAAGGGTTTGTATTTGCGTACGAACAAGCTATTTTTAAAAGGGAAACAGCTTCTAAAGATTCTTGCCTGTTGTGCGATCCTTTCTGATAAGTGCTGTTGCCAGATGGCGAGACTTGCCAGAGGATCTTTACAGGAAAAAAATGACTATTCTCTAGAGTGCTAAGGACTCCCGTGCCAGAGTCGCAAGCCCATAACTGGCAGTCCACAACTAAAGACAATGCTCCTATATACCAATGTGTACACCTTTGTGCTCCCGAAACTCAACACTGGGATTTTCTAACAACCTAAAGATGGAAGAGAAAGGAAGATTCTCTCCTATATGGTTCAGGAGAACATCGTCTCCGACATGACTAAAGGCTTTACAATTCACATACGAAATTGGATCTCTTGCAAACAAAGAGGCAAAACTGAGTTCCACTCCCAGCTGTGCTGAAAACCTTCTCTAGCGAAAGGTTTTTAAGGACATTAAAAGACGTGCTTAAAGCATGGTAATTATGAAGTTTTCCTTTCAAACAATGTCAAATGATCAAAAGTTGACTCAATGTGTGTTGGCTTCATTAAGCAATGTAGAAAAGACATATCATTCTTGAACATAGGAGTACTGTATTTGGCATCCTAACACCGCAGAATTACTTCTTAAATCCTCTTCAAACCTACTAAAGCAGTTCAATCAGGCTCCATCACAAAGTTGGGAAAGGTTTTGCCTTTGACTTTTTTAGCCTTAAACATTGGGAGAAAAAAATGTGCCCATTAAACAAGGCTTTACAATTAAGGGCTTGAAGCTCACTATTGTTGATTTCATTTGATGTGTCCATTTACCAAAGTTAGGTGCAAGTGACAACTCCACTCGCATTAGACCTCTAATGTCCGTGACTTTCTTAAAAAGAATTTGACTCTTGCTAACCTGAAAGATTCAAACAAGAGGGCAAAAACCATCTATGCTGTGACATCCAACAATGGATGTCCAACAATGGTGATTCTTCTAATGGCTAATCTCTGCAGTCTTATTCCCTTCATGTGTGCCCACACTGAGACTAGCTGGAACACTCAGGTGAGGACTTGTGGCATCATTGTCAGTCCAAAGCAAAAGGCCATGAGCTGGTAGACTATTCCTTGGAAGACGAACCTTAGGTACCTCATGGACATCTCATGGATGGGGATGTGCAGGTAAGCATAAGGTCTATGGACACCATATAACTGTTCTCTCTAATGGATGATAAAATGGACTGTGATCCATAGAGAAGGCTGTCTGCTGAAGGTAGAGGTTTAGGGCAGGTAGGTCTAGGATAAGTTGCCACCCCATATGCCTTCTTCACAAGGAAATGGCAGCTGTGGAATCCTGGTGAGTGATCGTTCACAATCTCTACTGCCTCATTCTTGAGCATGTCTCCACTTCCTGTTGCAGTGCATTCCCCTTGGGTGAGACGTTCCATTAAGATAGGAAGGAGAAAGGGATTTGTGAGGGGGAGGGGAGCTGTTGCTCCGAAGGGCAGCTTGTATCCCTTTCTGAGGACCTACACTGTCCACTGCTCTGTCCTGTACTGCTGCTAGGTACTCCCTCAAGGCAGCTCTGAAGGAGGGGGGGGTGGCGCCTGTGATGCCTCTGATGTCAGAATCTGTGCTGTGGAGAAGCCTGGTCACTGGAGAAGGGTCTGAGCTGGAAAGGGAATCTACCTGACGCTCCTCAAGGCAGTGGTGTAGGTTTCGAGGACGAGGTCTGTGAGAACAGGGAGTCCCGTGAGTCTTCCCTCTTAATGCCTATGGCTTGGCAAATTAAGTCAGAAGGGAAGTAGAATGGAGGGTCAAGGAGGGGAATGTTTTGGAGGCTGAGCCAGCTCTCTATAGAGAAGCTTTTCTAGACAATTGATGTTAGGGTGGGGTTCCTCAATGATACACCCAAAAAAATGACACTGCTTTATTGGGCAACACTCTTGTTGAGGTAGAAACGAGTCAGTTGTTGATGTACACCACATGTGAATCAAAACAATGGATTCGTACATCTAAATAAAAGTTATCATATTGACACATCCCCCATTTCATAAAAAAAGAAAATTACAGTACATTTTTCTTATGCAGCAAAACTGATTGATTTTGGGGATACAGTACTATACTGTAGCTACATATACATTTTATAAAATAATGATTTACAGTAGCAATTTTCAAATATTAATATTAAGTTTAATAAGATTAAATAATAACATTAAATAAAAATAATTCTCTCTCTCTCTCTCTCTTTCTCCCTTCTTTTCTCAGTTTCTCTCTTACTGAGATAAGAGAATTTTTATGCATACATATGTTTATTTATTTTGTATCATAAATAAGTGATTTATTAATTTTCAAATATTAATATTAATTTTCAAATATTACTATTAATATTAATTTTCAAATAATATTAATTTTCAAATATTAATATTAATATTAATTTTCAAATATCAATATTAATGTAAAGAATATATAGTGAATTAGTAAGATTTTATTTCTTTATAAATTCTTTCCCTCGTCTTCTCCTGAAATGTTTGGAGGAGGGGGGGGGGAGTGAACCTGTCAAATATGTCAAATTACTTGACATTTCTGACCCAAGGGTAAAAGATGTTGCACTCCGTGGTCAAATCAATTTCTCCCTCCCTGCCTTTCTTAGTTCTCTCTTTCTCTCTCTCTCTCTCTTGCCAAAGGGTAGAATGTGAGAAATGGATATATACATAGATAAATAGATACTCAGTTTACCCCTTCTCTCTCTTTCTCTCTTACTGAGATGAGAGAATTTTTATGCATATGTAATATTTACGTATGTTTATTTTTTTTGTGTGATAAATAAATGATTTACTAATTTTCAAATATTAATACTAATGTAAACAGCAAAATATCGATTCATTAAAGAAAAGTTCAATATAAATTCTTTTAACTCATCTGTTTCCCTATCTTTTTCCGAACGCTTTGGAAAAGAGGGGGGAGGGTGTACCTGTAAAATGTGTCAAATAAATTGTCAGCTAGGGTCTCTCTCTTTCTCTCTCTCTCAGAAAAAGATACTGCTAATTTGAGTCTCTTTAACCAATTAGTGTTAACACATATGCACACTGTTTGTGTGTGTGCGTTTGTGTTCATAGTGTTTTAAAAATGTGTAGTAAAGGTAATGCATCTTTAGAAGACAAAAAACAAACATATAATCAGTCGCTTTACTAGCAGGTGGTAAAGACAAATGGATTAGCATTCCTCAAGAGATTAAAGAGATAAACTCTCTCTCTCTCTCTCTCTCTTTTGCCTGTGCCAGCAAAAGGCTCGCTGAATTAAGTAGTAGTGGTAACTCTCTCTGTTTTTGCTGCAAGGGTTAGAAGTACATGTGTGTGTATATTTAAGGGTACTAATGTTTAAGATGACTTTGAAATGAAATTAATAATATAATTTCAAAGATTAATACAGTAATAGAATAACAATTTTAGATATATTTGATGTAGGATGATGCTTTAAGTATAATTTGGTATTTGCTTTCAGGATAGGCAGTTATAAGCATTTTTAGAGGGGTATTAACTATTTGCGGGGGTTGTGGTAAGCTTCCCCACAGAATATGGGGAGTTTACTGTACATGCTAGTTAGACATGAACATCATCTCAGGATGTTTCAAAATCTAAAACAAACTTAAGAATACTGTATATACTGAATCACTGAAAACACTAATAAATGAACATTGCACATGCAGTACTTCAATTTCACTCAAATGCCTTTTCGGTAGTGTATGGGCTTTATAATGTTTCGTTTGGGTCCTTCACCTGGAACAGAGGCTATGGGACGCCTAACAGGTGATGATGTCATCACTGGTTCTATTTCAGGTAGATGATGTATAATGTTCTTATGCTCATCAAAGCTGACAGATTTAGGATGTGCATTGTTGTTGTCTTGCACAGTTTAAATACTATCAGTGTCATCAACTGGTAACTCCTTGAACGTAAACTGTTTTACAGCATTCCTTGAAAGTACCTTCAAAAACTTTCGGTTTCTTCTTATTTCACTACCATTTGGGGTAATTAAGGTATATGACCTGGGTTCGGGATTTTTCAACTTTATAGTGACAGGAAACCAATTCTTGCCATCTTGCACAAGAACCTTCATACCAGGTAATAACTCACCCAACTCTGAATGTGTATGAAGATCATAATTGCTTTTAGAATTGTTGCTGGTCTCCTGTAGCTTGAAGTGATGATCCATGAGATCAGGGGTTGTCTCCACTTTAACAGGAAGGTTATTGGATATCTTACTTCTGAATAAGAGTTCGGCAGGACTTTTCATTCCATCAGGAGGAGGGCATGCTCTGTATGCTAGTACAACTTTGTGGACAATGGGGCCAGACATTTTGGCTTTTCTCAGTATATTTTTCACTACACCTACCATCCTCTCAACAAATTGATTAGACTGAGCATACCTTGGGCTACTGGTGATATGAACAATATCCCATTCTTCAACAAACCTCTTGAATTCAGCAGATGAATATTTGGGTCCACTGTCAGAGTACAGGACCTGGCTTGGGCCATGGATACTGAAAAGTTCTTACAGAAATTTATAATGGCTCTTGACATGGTATCTCACCCTAGCTGCTTAACTCTTAAACGCCAAGCCCCTATTTACAAAAGTGTCTGTCGTATGCCAGTGGCGTTCGGGAGTTAGCGCCGAAGCGCAAAAAAGGTTTTTTCAAAAAAATCACAGCATGCTTAGTTTTTAAGATTAAGAGTTCATTTTTGGCTCCTTTTTTTTGTCATTGCCTGAAGTTTACTATGCAACCATCAGAAATGAAAAAAATGTCATTATCATATATAAATATTGAAATATATGACAGCCCAAAAAAAATTTTCATATATAATTGTATACAAATCGCATTGTGAGCAAAACGGTTAAAGCTAACGAGTTATTTTTTTTCTTTGTATTGTACACTAAATTGCGATGATTTTGGTATATAACAAATTGTAAAACAATCAAAGCAACACAGAGAAAATATTATCACAAAATGATGCATGAATTTGTAACGCGGATGTAAAAAAGTTTTTTTTTTCAGAAATTCACCATAAATCAAATATTGTACTAGAGACTTCCCCTTTGTTGCAAAATTAAGGTAATTAATTGAATATTACTAGACTGTAAGTGTTTAGCTTACAATTGCGTTTTTCAACCATTTCGGTCGAGTTAAAGTTGACCGAAGTTTGAAATTTTGGCACTTATTGTGATTTATATGAAAATATTTCAAAACTGATAAAAGCTACAACCATGAATTATTTTTTGTTGTATTCTACATGAAATTGCACACACTTTCATATATAAAACTTTATGTAAAGACTAATATATAACGGTGCAAACATTACGACAAAGTGACAAAAGAATTTCTGAGATGTTCGGCTGAGTTACGCGTGGACGTAAGGAAAGTTTTTTCAAAAATTCACCATAAATCGAAATACTGTGCTAGAGACTTCCAATTTGTTGCAAAATGAAGGTAAATGATTGAATATTACTAGAATGTAAGAGTTTTAGCTTACAATTGCGTTTTTCAACCATTTCGGTTGAGTTAAAGTTGACCGAAGGTTGAAATTTTGGCACTTATTGTGATTTATATGAAAATATTTCAAAACTGATAAAAGCTACAATCATGAGTTATTTTTTGTTGTATTCTACATGAAATTGCACACATTTTCATATATAAAACTTTATGTAACGACTAATATAAAACGGTGCAAACATTACGACAAAGTGACGAAAGAATTTCTGAGATGTTCGGCCGAGTTACCGCGCGCGGACGTAAGGAAAAGATTTTTTTTTTCAAAAATTCACCATAAATCGAAATATTGTGCTAGAGACTTCCAATTTGTTGCAAAATGAAGGTAAATGATTGAATATTACTAGAATGTAAGAGTTTTAGCTTACAATTGTGTTTTTCGACCATTTCGGTTGAGTCAAAGTTGACCGAAGGTTGAAATTTTTTGTAGTCGACGTATGGTACGTCCACTCGTCACCCAACAGACAATTTTAGTCGACTTACGATACGTCCAGTCGGCGTTTAAGGTTAATAAAAGGCATTTTACTGAAATTGTCAGCTACAATGATATAATTCTGGTTATCCCATTCAAAAAGATCTGTGGAAATAAACTGCCACCAGAGACTGAGGTTGAATGTGACAGCATAGGTTCATTTGGGTATTTTCTGGCATTTAACAGATATTCCCGGCAATCACTCATGTCTTCAGCAATATCCTTAAACATGTCATTCCAATAAAGGCATTCCTTTGCTCTAATCTGGCTTTTAGAAATTCCTGTGTCCTTCATGTAAATTGACAACTGGGAATTTATCCAAACTCATTGGTATTTCTATAGTTCCATATGCATGAATGTTTGTATCATTCATGGCTGTTAGTTTAGCCAAAGTTGGCTTCAGTATCCCTGTAAAATTTCCATTGGCATTAGGGTACATCTGTTTGAGACATAGGTAAGATGTTACTGTTGGATCCAGTATCGGCCTTAACTTTGAGGGTTACTTTCCTCAAAACATTAGGGGGTCTGATATCTGGTGTAGCCATAATTACTGTACCTTTCATTCCACTTTTTAATTAGTAATGGCAGCTACTTTTACTTCTGTCATCAAAATGGATTTCCTTGGTTTCTTCAGTCACTGGGTTACTATGGACTTGGGTTTTTCCATATGTCTCTCTGGTCTTTTCCCTGGAACTGGCTCTTGACATGCTTCGTTCCTGACAGACACCCTCAAAATCATTCATTCAACTGCATTTCCAGCACTGCTTCCCACAAGCAGGATATCTCCTTGGAGGATGATGGAATCCACAATACCTGCAGCTCTTCTGATGCACTTGATGGCTTCATCCTCTTTTTATAACATTCACGGACGTGCTTTTCTCAAACAATGAAGTATTAGAGAGCGTTGCTTGGAAATTCTGTGTTGTTTCAACAGCATCATTAAGGGTTAGTGCATTCCTCTTAGAGATCATCTTCCTTCGTGCTCCTGACCACTTGATTCACTTTATCAGTTGGAACGTTATTTGTTCATCCTTAGCATTTACATGAAAACTACAACTATTGGCCTTTGTCTTTAACCTGCAAACATAGTCTTCAGCTGATTCTGGCTCACCTTGAGACATCGATGCCAGTTCTAACCTCAACACCCATTTATTTTGTGTGCCAATTAGATGATCAGCAAACTTCTTAAAAATAACATCTGAATCTTTCTTTTGAACTGCCAAGAATCCCACAACTGCTTCCTTTGTGACCCAGCAGAAAGTTTTATATAGTGCCACTGATTTTCTGCTTCAACCTTATTGATAAATAAGTAACTTTCGGGGAAATCCTTCCATTCATTAAAAGCACAGACTTGATCCACCTGCAACCAGTCAATTTAGGCGTTTCCACACTGGTAATCTTAATTGCTTATGCACCCTTATTCACAAGTATTGTAAAGACAGAAAATTTTGCTTTTATCTAAGGTACTTTTTCCCAAAAAATATCATAGCAAATTATGATTTCGAAATTATACCCTAACCTCCAGAGGAGCCTTAGTTCATTATTCTACAACTCCTCAAACTCTGAGCAGAGATACATAATACTGTATAATAAAAAATATAATCTTGCTGTCATAAATACACTGACATTGACACAATATAAAAACATTTTTTGTAGGCATCAACACAATTAAGAAAACAAATTTTCAAAGAATATCAGCAATAAGGGCAATACCACCTCACATGAGTTGTCTACAAGGTAAAAAAAAGCAGGCTGAATAACAACAGATCTAGAAACATGTTACGCTATACTGTATATGCTATTCAGTATCATTCAAAGGGGTATAAAAAAATATAAATCACATTGTACCTCTCTAATTATTACATATCAGCATAAATTATCACCAGTAAATACAGTAACTGTCAGAGTGTACAGGTGGCTATTTATTAATTATGAAGGCTACTTGAAAAAACTTCATCCTGGCAGTATCAGCAATGCTATCACACATCTGTAGTCATCATACATCTGCTACTCATCATATGTTGTGGGTAATCATTGTGCATTGGCAACTCAAAACCCTGGCGGCGTCTTTGACACTTCAGAGGCTGCTTAGGGTACTCTTAATGTCCACAGTATAATCACTGCACAAAAGTTGCAAACTGGACCTGAATCAAGGTTATACCCTCTTGATAATCGCAATCCTTCACACTTAGGCTATATGTTGAAAGTGTTGAACATCGGAAGGTCTCTACCTGCCAAAACAACTTGGAGACTTGATGCATAAGAGTCAGGCTCAATATAACAATTTTAGCCACTTGTCTTTAAAATCTGGTGCTGATTCTTTCTGCATACATTCTTGAAAACTTGCCTCAGCTTCCACCATGTTAAGGTGGGGTTCCTCAATGATACACCCTATAAAATGACACTGCTTTATTGGGCAACATTCTTGCTGAGGTAGACATGAGTCAGTCATTGATGTACACCACATGTGAATCAAAACAATGGATTCATACATCTAAATAAAAGTCGTCATATTGAAACAACTGAGAGGAATGTTCCTCTTCTTTTGAGGATAACACTGGCCCACAGGTGGTCCACCTATCTCAATGTATATGAGAGGGCCCTTCTGATGGGCCCAAGAACTTCCTAACCACTGACCACTTCTCTGGAGGAACAACTCCTTTCAGCTCTTTAATTCATTCCTCCTGATATCTGTCCAGCCAGTAGATGGATCTTAAGGACCTCGCTAATAATAGCTCACATGTCCCCATTTCAGTGCTGTTGAGACTGGCACTTTGCTGCTTGAATTCCTCCAACAATGTGTTGCCAGCCAACTTGCAGATATTGGGATCTAACGTCCCCACACTGACTGGTGTGTCTCTTGAAGGGTCTCTGCTTCCTGTTCACAGTAAGAAGTTGCTGGAAGAGTTGCTATCGGCAGGGAGAGGGGCTAAGAGTGGGTTCTCTTGACGAACTGCCTTTCTTCTTCTTATGCCTCTTTTCGTAGAGCGACCATTGGGGGGAGAGCCCAACACACTCCTCACACATGGCTTCTCTCATACACTCGTCCCAACATGAATGCACACAGAGTGCAGGTCTAGTGCTATCAGGGACATAAATTTACTGCAGGGCTTGCCCTTGCCAGCACAATAATGAAATCTGGTTCTTGTATCTTCCATGGTAGTCACAGAAACACACCAAAGTTGGCAACTAATAACACACTTGGGTGTCACATGCTAGTCACACAAAGGCAGTTGCCTACGTGGTTGGGGCGCACAAAGGATTAAATGTACAGAAATGCTATCCTTCTGCACAAATAAGCAAAAAATGCTGCACAGTACTAAAGCACATGGCTACTGGAAGAGGAAACACTACTAAAAGGGCAAGATGCTGCAGCGAAAGGGAAAGAGGGCACAAACATGTGACACACAAGAAAATTTCAACTATGCAAGACGAAGGTCAACATACAACCACACACCGAGGTAGCTGAGAACAAAATGGGCAAGCTAATCTAGTTTGGGTCACAGGTGATTCGTAAGCCTACTCATTAGGCATTCGTTTTTTTTTTTAAGGCAGCAGACAGCTACAGCATGCTCTGCACTGAGTACTTCATCTCTCAAAGTGTAGGTTTGTATCCTCATTGGAACAAATACCACTTAATATATTCAACAGGAGGAGGTTTCTCAAAACCCAGTAATATAATGAAGGCTGGGGAAGCACACCAACAGGTCAAGAAAGTCATATTTATTCAATTGCAACATTTCGAGGCCAACCAGCAGGCATCATTATCAAGCTACAAGTAATAATACCTAATTAGTACAATAAAATTAAGTGACAAATATTAAAATACACAATATAAATTACATTACAACAAGCGAAGTTAAAAATATGAATAAGGACCAACCGTTCAGTATGGAGGCAGAGGAAGGACTGACCAAAAACATAAACAGTTCACGAGAGATAAAAAGGTGTAGACGTGGCATGGGTGTTCAGTGTGGGGACCAGTTTTTTAATAAACAATGATTCATTAATTGCTAAAAGTTTGTGATTAGAGGCTCTTCCCAAAACCTTAAAGTCTTTGTACTGAATAATATGTTTGCATTTATCGACATGATCCCTTATGTTGGAAAATTCGGGATTTGAAGTTTAGTGCCAGTTCTATAGCTGACAGCTCTATGACTGTCGATTCGGACTTATAAGTAACCTATGTGTCGATCCAATATAGGTTCCTCGATTACATCGAGGACAAGTAAACTTATAAATAACACAAGAGGTCATTAAAGGATCCAAACGGTCTTTGAAGCTGAAAAGGCTACCGATATTCAGTGGGTTTGTGGGTATAATTTTGATTTTCACAGCAGGGAGATGATGGGATATTGGAGATCGGAGTTCTTTATAAAAGATTGTGTCGTGAATAAAAGGAAGACTGGAATAGAAAGGTAGTTTAGGAACGTGGGGAGTAGGATGACGTGGAACAAAACTATTATTTAAAAATTTGGAGACATGTTTAAAGAATAAGTGGGTGGGAAAGCAGTTGTTGTTGAAGTATTTTTGCAGGAACGTGATTTCGTTGTGGAAAGCTTGCCAACTAGAGGATAATGCAAAGGCTCGGTGAAGCATGGTTAATACGGAATTAATCTACAAAAGAAAAAAACTATAAATATTTGTACCAAGACCAGTAAATGTCTTTTTTCTAAAAACAGAAGTAGAGAAGCCTTGATAGGATCGTATTATTAAAATATCTAAAAAATGCAACTGGTTGTTAGTCTCGTGTTCAATCGTAAATTTAATATTAGGATGAAATGAATTAACGAAAGCTAAAAACCTCTTGGTGTCAAACTGACTTCTAAAAAGTGCAAATGTGTCGTCCACATACTGCTTGTAAAATAGTGGATGGTAAATAAGGGGACAAGTATCAAGCATGTGCTCTTCCAGCGAGCACATGAAGATACCAGTGAAGATGGGTCCAAGTGGAGAGCCCATAGCCATACCCTCAATTTGCGGTAAGAACAACCATTAAAAACAAAAACGGTGTCCCGCACCACTAGATCTCAAAGTTTCTTGAAATCGTTCTTGCAGAACCCATTAAAATGAGACTCATCCAGAGGAAAAAGCTTATGTAAAATAATATCAATGGTCTGTTGTACAGGTACAATCGTAAATAAAGACTCGACATCGAAGCTTACCATAACAAGATCTGAGTCCTGAGCAAAAATAGTATTTTTGAACTCTCATGAATTCTTAAGGCTGTAAGAATTTTCGGCCAAGGGGGCAAGCATGGGAACTAGATATTTTGCTAGTTTGTAATTAGCGTTATTATAAGACAATAAGATAGGGCGGATAGGAACATTATCTTTGTGGGCCTTTGGTAGGCCGTACATAGAACCATAGGATGACCCTGAGCTGTATAGGGAATGATAAGTGTTCTCAGTGATAATGCCATGGTCTTTTAGGCTTTTCAGAAATCAATCAATATGGTGTTCTATTTTAAACAATGTTGAAAATTCAGGAGTTCCCAACTTCTGGAACTTTGTATTATCATTTAAAACTGTTTCCACTTTACTAATATAATCATCCTTATTTAGAATAACAACTCCTTTACCTTTATCTGGACAGGTAATAATAATGTCCTTTTTTGCAAGAGATTTGAGAATATTCATATCTTCCTTTTTAAAAAATGGAGCCCAGTGCATACACAATTTAGAATAAGTTTTATGTGCTTGGCCTTGAAGTTTGGATTGAAAGGTAGGAACATCAAGGTTGAGGTCAAGGTTGATCAATCTAGAGAACAGGAACTCCAGACTGCCAAAGAACTGCACAAATGAGGGTCTGTAACAAGGTAAAGCAAAATCCAAAACAAAGAGAGAGAAGGAATTCCTCTTGTTTCGACAGGGAGTAATTGGAAAAATTTTTAACACTGTTTTATTGTCATGATTAAATTTTAGAACAGAAACACCTATTTTGTGTTGTTTTCTCTCATGAACCTCTAGGACATGGAAAAATACTTTAACAACAACTGCTTTCCCACCCACTTATTCTTTAAACATGTCTCCAAATTTTTAAATAATATTTTTTTCCACGTCATCCTACTCCTCACGTTCCTAAACTACCTTTCTATTCCAGTCTTCCTTTTATTCATGACACAATCTTCTATACAGAACTCCAATCTCTATTATCCCGTCATCTCCCTGCCGTGAAAATCAAAATTATACCCACAAACCCACTGAACATTGGTAGCCTTTTCAGCTTCAAAGACCGTTTGGATCCTTTAATGACCTCTTGTGTTATTTATAAGTTTACTTGTCCTCGACGTAATCAAGGAACCTATATTGGATCGACACATAGGTTACTTAAAGTCTGAATCGACAGTCATAGAGCTGTCAGCTATAGAACTGGCACTAAACTTTCAAATCCCGAATTTTCCAACATAAGGGATCATGCCGATAAATGCAAACATTCTATTCAGCACAAAGACTTTAAGGTTTTGGGAAGAGCCTCTAATCACAAACTTTTAGCAATTGATGAATCATTGTTTATTAAAAAACTGGTCCCCTCACTGAACACCCATGCCACGTCTACACCTCTTTATCTCTCGTGAACTGTTTATGTTTTTGGTCAGTCCTTCCTCTGCCTCCATACTGAATGGTTGGTCCTTATTCATATTTATAACTTCGCTTGTTTTAATGTAATTTATATTGTGTATTTTAATATTTGTCACTTAATTTTATTGTACTAATTAGGTATTATTACTTGTAGCTTGAAAATGATGCCTGCTGGTTGGCCTCGAAACGTTGCAATTGAATAAACATGCCTTTTTTGACCTGTTGGTGTGCTTCCCCTGCCTTCATTATATCACTTATTATATAAAAGAGGATCTGCCTGAAAATCTTGAAAAGATATCACAAACTCTTCACGGAGCTGAATTTCCCACCACTGGTACAAGTAAGAACATCACTACTTACCTGACCCAAAGAGGATGGTGGGCAGATGTAGGCAAAACCCACTTGATGAGACTGAGATCATTATATTAATGCAGTCACTCCCAATATTATCATTCTGAAGGGTAAACTAAACAGAATGCACACAATCCTACCCCCAAATCTAGCACACTCGTATAATCCACGGGCCAGCTTAAAAAAAAAAAAAAAAAAAAAAAAAAAAGTCCTGCCATAAAGATATAAATATGACTAGTATAAAAACGCTTCAATTTTAAACATTTTTGGTTGCTTGACAAGATCACAACTACTCCATTACCGCCTTCATAAATGATTTCCAACCCAAGAAACTGTCTTTTCTCAATAAGCAAAACAGTCAAAAGGAGTTGGTGAGGCTGGACAGCATGACAAAGGAAGGAATATAAATTAAATTTAATAAAAGAATTTAAAGGGGGAAAAACCCTAAAGTTGAACAAAGTAGTAGTCAGAGAGGTTGGACAATAAGTTAGAAAAAGCTAATACAGTATATACAGTACTGAATAAGAGGAAATAACAATAAGAAAGAGGCTTCTAGATGACCCAAAAGCACAGATTCACAGCTAGATGAGACTGCAACGCAAAGAGCAAGCAATCATGCCTATGACCCCAGCTATTGGTCCCTAGGCCCACACCCAAACGAAAACATCAGTATTTGGGGGGGTTTAAAATCTAAGAGAAATTTATACAAGAGGACAAAAGAACAGAATAGCATGAAATAGAAGAAAACAGTGATGGTAGGGATAAGCATCAGCTTGAGGATAAATGCAGAGTTAACTGGTATGGACTTGCAAAAACTAACTATGATAACTGCTGAGAACCTGGACCTACCTGCACATGGTGTGGTGACTATTACATTTTCTTCCAGGTCTGTAATATCTGGAAAATTTCTTGACCACTAATGTGGGGTTCTTTATAAGTACTGTAACTGGTTTGTCTTGAAATATATTAAATACTTCTTGACCACTAATGTGGGGTTCTTTATAAGTACTGTAACTGGTTTGTCTTGAAATATATTAAATACTAAGAGTGAATCCAATATCATACCTATAGCAGTAATCTTTCGTACACATGTAAGATCCTCCTTTCTTCACTTTATCAGTCCCAGAATGGGGCCCAGTCTGTAATGCATAAAAATTTATGCAGATTAAGTAGAAAGTAAATTATATTACAAACAAAGTAAATAGAAAAGAATAAATGAGGATATAAACTTTATCTGATATAAAATTTTCATTCAGCTAAAGATACAATTACCAAGTTCATACAGTCAAACCAATGGCTAAAGTAACTCTACAGCACAATGTTCATAAAAAGCAGTTTTCTAAGTTATACAAGGCTTCCCTGAATTATGGCGGCACCAACTTACCCGATCTTAGTGTGCTTTTTTCAAATACATCTATCAAGAACAGTTATCTAGTTATGGTGCCATAAGAGCCGTTAAAGGTGCTCATTTATTAATGAGCAACGACTTACATCACACCACTGGAATGGAACCCTCTGCTGTAAGTCGGGGACTACCTACAGGGTTTCAGTTACCAGAAATTAGAAAATGCAGAATATGAAATTAGTAAATTCAGAAATCTTTGTGATTTCAAATTTTGCATGCACCTGTCTTCTTTGCTAACAGCTCAAGTGAATCATCTTTTGGCCACCATCCTTTGTTTTCCTGATTCTTCCATCTGTACCCCTTCATTTCAGGTGATAATCAAGTCACCTTCTGTCATCCATTGCATGAATGAATGTATACACACTTGCTTAAATTAACCCCTTTGACAAATCTGGTTAGTGTGACTCTAAGACATAAGAGCAATTATGATGACAATTCTGCTCAGCCTGAAAGTAGCTATAGGTTTCATTGTCTTCCAAAATATTCATGTTTCACTGCAACTAAAACATGATCTTTAAGGTACTCTTCCCCAGTCAATTTCTTAACCTCTGCGGGTAATACAGTAATACCCAACTTTGATGTGCTTCACTTTTTCATGCTTCATTTTGTTGCAGATTTTTGTGGAACATATCTTTCACTTTTCTGTGGGAACTTTCACTAATGTACCATATCTAAAATTACCACTAACTTGCTTTTTTTCGTAGAGCAACACTGTATTCACTAATTATTGTATTTTTTCATTAAAGGATATGTATACTGAGAGAGAGAGAGAGAGGTGTTTACATCAAAGTCTAAGCAGAGTATAAACAGATTCTTTAAGTGCAAAAACCTTTTATTGATATTTTGCTGTTTTTTCATTAAAGGATACATATACAGAGAGAGAGAGAGAGAGAGAGAGAGAGAGAGAGAGAGAGAGAGAGAGAGAGAGAGAGAGAGAGAGAGAGAGAGAGAGAGAGAGAGAGATTTTAAATGGATTCTGTAAGTGAAATAACATTTTACAGTACTGACATTTTGCTGTTTTTTCATTAAGGATATGAGAGAGAGAGAGAGAGAGAGAGAGAGATTCCAACGTCAGAGAATTTGCTACTGGAGGTTTTGAGCTGCCTACGTATGAAATACGGATTTTAAATATATTTATGGTGATTAGACTACAGTATACAGTAAATGGATTCTGTAAGTGAAATAACACTTTACTGATATTTTGCTGTGTTTTCTCATTGAAGGATATGTATACAGAGAGAGAGAGAGAGAGAGAGAGAGAGAGAGAGAGAGAGAGAGAGAGAGAGAGAGAGAGAGAGAGAGAGAGAACAAGAATTTTTTAATAAATTTATGGGAGATGGTGAGGATTAACCACAAAAATCATATTTATCATAAATATATTTGTATGTAATCATGAAAATACTAACATGACGTAACAAACCTAGCATTCTTTTTGGAGGAACATGTCCCGTATTGTTCTAAACTACCCACATATATATTTTAGATATGCTGTATACAGCAGTACTATGCTAAAATATGTACTGTACAGTAAATATCATTTCAAATTCATCTTACAACACAGCAACGTATAATATAATATGTACGTACATTATGCGCAGTACAGCAGACGATGCACAAAGTTACTTTAGGCAAAGGAAAATGTGGGTATTTGAATTATAGAAGATACTTAAGAGTAACAGTTGTAGGTGGCACGTAATGTTGTAAGATGACTTTGAAATGATATTGGGGTATTCTGGGATGATAGTTTGAGGTATATTTTTATTTGAACTGTTAAGTTGGGTGATGAATTATTAAAATACTAGGCAGTTATAAGCATTTTGGGGTGTATATACTTAAGAGTAACAATTGTAGGAGGGAATGTAAGATGACTTTGGTGTTTTTGGATGATGGTTTGGTTGTATTTTTATTTAAAATGATATTAAAATGTTTTAGTATGATAATTTAAGGCATATTTTGTTTGAACTATTAAATTAGGCAGTGAACTGTTAAAATAGGTAGTTATAAGCATTTCAGTTTAAGGGGTACAGGGTATTTGGTAGTTGTAAGCCAGTTATAAGCATTTTTAGAGGGGATTTTTGCATTTCTGCGATGGGTTCTGGAACCTATCCCCGCATAAAAGTGGGGGAGCACTGTATGGTACAAATTTTACTTTCTCTTTTCAATAATTCTCAATTCGGTGAAGCTGACCAAGAAAGAAAACCTTAAAGATCACGGTTTTAGTTGCAATAAAAAATGAATGTTCTGGAAGACGGTGAAAAATGTAGTTATATTCACGAAAGTGCTAAGCAGGTCAAAGGATTCAAGGCATGAAAAGATAGGACTCATGTTAGTGGTAAGTGGTAATGCTGCAGGCCATAAGATTAAACCAGGCATCATGTGACAGGCATTCAACTCACATATCGAACCGTGACATAATGGAAAGCTGGAAGTGATTCACTGCAGCAGATACAAAAGCATTTGTATAACTGCAACAGAACCAGAAATTGTTAATGAATGTTGGAAGCCTCTATCAAGTTATGAGAGGTTCTCCCTACAACTGGCAAAGAAGTAAGCCAGTTTTCAGGGCATTATGCAAAGTTGATGGAGAGGGCTTTGTTCATGACATGAAGAAAAGAAAGAAGAAAGACATTTTATAAATAGAGGCCTGAAAGAACTTTCTAAGACACTAAAAGAGGCATAAAAAAACAAAAAGACAAATTAGATAAACCTAACAAAGTGCTTCAGGTTGCATAGAATTGTGGTGTAAGGCACTTGAATAACAACCTAGTGAAAAATTGCCCATGCAATTACCAAAGAATTAAAAACACTGCAATAAAATTTTTATGAATTAAAAAGAGCACAATAACAGCTTCCTATCATAATGGTTTCCAAATAGGTAATGACCAAATAAATTTCATCCTCATTATATCCTCCTGACATCCTGCAGTCTCTAGTGTGAAGTCCTTCATTGCTGAGTGATTACACCTCATTCAGAGCACATGAACCTTCTCATATATCAGGAGATTCAGTGTCTTATATTCCATGACAACACCTACGTCCTTCACTTTGCTTCATTCACTACACAGATGTAACTTCATCAACATCAATTTTTACTGAACAAACAGAGAAGAATGGTGACTACCACCTAGTGAAATTTTTCCTTACACAGAAAGAGAGAGAGAGAGAGAGACAGAAATTGCCATCTCTTTTTTTTTGTACTGGTTGTAGACATATAATACTATTTTGTTAATTATTTTTTATATCCCAGTGTGTATGGTATAAAAAACAGTATCATATACCTGTATCTGTATCAAAAACATTTATGGGTTTGCTATCATGCATGAATTCACACAAGTATGCTGGGGCTTGGAAACAATTCACCACACACATCATGAGACAACTGTACATTATGTTAAAAACACAGTGAACTACAAACAAGGTTGTACAATGGATAAATCTTACCCTAGAAAAATGTGAAAAAAAAAAATTATTAAATATTTCTCAAATCCTGAACAAAGCAGCTTGCAATACATACTGGATTAACTTTTGGGCCTGGAGAGTGGCTAACTTCCCACCAATCAGCAGTCCACTCCCAAACATTCCCAACTATGTTGTATAAACCATATTTATTTGGAAGGTATTTTGTCACTGGACAACGTCCCAAGCACCCATCCTCTCCAGTATCTTCTTGAGGGAATTTTCCCTGCCAAATGTTTGCTCTGCAAAAGATTGATCACAAGACAGTACAAAGAGCCTAAGTCTGCAGTACAAACTCAAATAATTTTAACTAAAAAATTCAGTTGCTGGGTATATACATGTACTATATCAGATTATCTTGTGAAGAGTAACAAAACCTATGAACTGTATTTTAAAAAACAGTAGAGTTGCCTAAAAAGTATAAAGTAAGAGAAAACTTAAAATTTTTTTTTTAATTATATCACTTGACCCTTTTGCTTACTAATTACTGATCATTGAATAGGCAGTGAACCTTTTATATGAACCACTTTGTTTTCAATGATTTTCGAATAATGGTATGATTCTTCCTGTATGCATGTACTCAGCTCTTCCTGTTTTTACCAAGCTTCCACCAACTTATTATCAGTTCTAATTCAATTTTAATCAGAATGCTATGCATCCTCATTATCTTATCACCTTCACTTTTACTCTTAACACCAAAATTGATGATTGCCACCACAAAACATATACTGGTGCAATGTATAAACACAAATGTTTTCAAGAAAACAAAAAAAAAAAAAAATACTGCAGAGAAGTCCACATGGTAACTTAAAAAAAAAAGTGGTAGACAGTCCATTTTAAAACAATGGATCCATACTGGGGGTTGCAAACAAGACTGTTTGTATCTTTGAATTTCTGTATGATTAAAAGTTAGTAATAAAACAGGAATACCAAAAACTAAAAACCTTTAATTGCTTTTCCTCTGCACAAATACAATCCACCTACTAAGTTATGGCTGTCATACCTGAATTCATCACTGGGCTTGAATTTGTTACCCCAAGGAAACAGTCTGTCTTCTTTGCCAGCCCGACAAGCTCTCTCCCATTCAGCTTCAGTAGGAAGTCGTTTCCCCATCCAATTACAATAAGCAACTGCATCATTCCAGGAAACATGAACAACAGGATGATCCATACGATCTAGGAATAAGTAATAAGTGTATGACAACCAAATATTACGCTGATATCTTCAGCAACAAAATATTACTAAAATGTCAAATAAGTATAAAAATTATGTAGCAAATGCAAACATTCTGGAATAAACATAACTACTAAGTTCCTAACTGGAAATTCAAGGGATGAAGTGTTTAATGCTCAATAATGATAAACAATAATCACAACAACAAATAAAAATATGCAATGTTATTATTTTGCTTCATCATATCCCATCACTGATACAGTATATGTCCAAGTTTGTGGTCTTCCACATTCCCTTGACATTACACTTTTATCTAAACGACACAAGATTAATAACAGCATAACACATTACAGGACTTGGAGCCTCTGGTACTCAATGATTGCTGCCTCACTTCTTGTATAATGTAACTAGAGAACTGTTAATAGCTGCAGAGACTTACCAATAAATGTTTCTTTCACTGCATGATCACCACTATTCATTGCTTTCTTATAAAACAGGTTTTGGCGTAGAAAAAGCTATTTTCGGTAGCCACCGTTTGTCCTTCTCAAAAGAGTTACTGTGCACTCTCATGGCCCCCCAATGGCTCCATAAGACAGACCAACCAATTACAAACAATTCCCTTAGCTGGTCTCGGCCAGAATAGTGCTTGTTGGCCCTTGATTGATAGAATATAAAGGACTCAGGACGGGAGGGCTCTATCTCCCGTCCTACAACGATTACCTAGGCTTTACATCTTACTCACACAGCTGTGACAACAACATAAGTCAGTGCCATCCTCATTACACTGCCAGGTCTGTGCGAGATAAATGTTCACCACAGTCCCATGCCTTTTCCTCTGGGAAAGTGGGTGGGTTTGAGGACTCACAGCGGCTACCAAAAATAGGTTTTTCCTATGTAAAAACCTGTTCCTTGATAGCATAGCTGCTGTTCGTCCTCAAAGGAGCTTACAAAAGAAAGTGGCAAGTGACAAAATGCTTAGCTCCTAATAAATAAATCCCAACAACCAAGATTAATTTTTGGTCTGAGGTACGGTCACAGGTTATCAACTATTTTCTTTATTCCAGATACCCATAGGGTTTGGCAATAAAGAACAGGAAACAACAGAAGAACCAATGTACAGTATGTATTATTCTTGCAGTTCGAGGGTGGCTTACCTAATTATATTGGGTCTGGCAGCAGGATTATTGAGCTTTCCCCAGCAATATCTCAGCATGACCACTGCTCTCATGGCAACAGTGTTGCAGGAATTTTTTAGTCATGGATAAAGTCACAGGTTACCAACAATTCTTTTATTCCAGATACCTATCTGGGTCTGGCAATAAGGAACAGGAGACACATAAACCTAATTATGCAGGACTGGCAGCAGGATTACTGCACCTTGACCAGTTCAGGAATACTGTCTCTAATAACCACTCCATACACTCAAAGAACTCTTCAACTGAAACATTTCCAAAGAAAGTTAACGATGTACTCACCTTTTGGATGTCATGTGACTTAGGAAAGGAGTGAGGGTTTGATTTATTAATGAGGGCCACTAAAATCATTCTCAGCCCAAGTAAAAGAGAGTGGTTTGTTTGTGCTAAGGTATAGGAAAAATGATGTCATCTGACTTAAGAAAGGAGTGAGGGTTTGATTTGTTAATGAGGACCACTAAAATAATTCTCAGCCCAAATAGAGAGAGTGGTTTGTTTGTGCTAAGGTGTAGGAAAAATATGACCATCTGGGATGTTTGTCTTGGCATCTAGGCAAACCTTAAGTGCTCGAACCAGGCATAATATTTTATAAGAAATACAGAGTTCCTTTATCAGAAAAGGGGATTTTCCCTTTAAAAAGGTCCTCATCCTTGGCCACGAGACAACAGCAAATGATAACTAGGCGTATGAGCCGTGAAATGCTGTCCTTGTCTAAGAAAGCCCATTTCACTAATCCAAGCTCCTGATGCCAAAGCAGCCAAGAACACTGCCTTTTGTAGCATGAGTTGTAGCTGTACTGGGCCCACGAATTGAGCAGATGACAGGAGTCTAAGAACCTTATTCAGGGACCAGGTAATGGGAAACCTTGCAGGAACTGACCTTTGCAGTGTAAAAGACTAGAGAATGGAATTAATAATTTCTATATTAGAATTAATTCCAAAACCATAAGGCAAGGGGTCTGCCAATGCTGCCTTGTATGCCATGACTGCTGAAATAGCAAGGCACTTGACTTCACAAGATAACCAAATGTAAAACTGTTTTAACAGATTTCAACTGGGCTCTAAGTGTGGAGGTAATCTAACCACATTTCCCATATGAACTGGTATGTTGGATAGATGAAGTCAATCGTTTTGTACTAGGTACCTAGCAATGTTAGGCAAATAATCTTCACAGCAGACTAGATTTAAAATTCCACATGAAGGTCATGGCTCAGAAAGGACGATGCACAGATGACTTCCCCTCCTCCTGTCTGGGATAGAACGGATGGCAATGGAATCTATTCTTTTGCCTGTTGTGGAAGAAATACGGAACCAATTACCATTTGGCCAATTCAGGGCTTAGGCAAGCGGTTCTGATGAAAGCTAGTAGATTGTTCAAAGCTTTTGAAATCTGGGACAATGAAGGAAAAAGGTATATCATCGTCCATTTGTTCCAGTCTTGTAGGAATGCATCTCTTGCTATTGTCCGAATATCCAGGCTTAGACACATACACTAGAAGTTGATGGTTCTTGCATGTGGCAAACTGGTCCACTTCCGGATTAAAAAGCATGTTAGCAATTACTGACTTGTGAGGAGCTCAGTATGAGCCTAACCTCTTTATAGAAGACACTGCAGTCAAATTGTCTAGGATGAACATAATGCGAGTCCCTTTTGGAGGATTCAATTTTCTGAGATGGAAAAACAGCCAAATAGTCCCAGGAAGCTGGTAAGACACTCCCTCCGAGCAGGTGACCATCTTCCCCCTAACTGACAATCCTCCCAATGACCTCCCCAACTTGTCAAGGAGGCATCCATATGTACTATTATCACTTGTTTGAATGGTAGAGTCAGGTCAGCCTCTTTGCCAGAGACCCCTTCCAGGTCCACAGACATACTGTAGTATCTTCCCAATCTCAGATGAAAGGGATCACAGTCTTTTCCTGGTGTGTGAGAGCTAGACTCTGTTAAATCCTACAGTCACAATCTCAGGATTACATCTACCACGGACCCAAACTGTAACAGGCCAGACTTCGTTCCAGTTGTTGTCTGGAAAGGCTGGGCTGTGCAAGGAGTCTACTGAGTCCTTCCTTATCCTGGTTTGAGTGCTTTGGGAAGAGACAGCTGGCTTCAAAGAGTAGCCCAACAAAGTCCCAGCCTCAGAAAAAGTCTGCTGGATGTAAGGTGGGATTTGTTCCTATTCAGAAACGTTTTGACTGGAGTCTGTCAATTACTATTCTCAGGTTTCGTCAGCACTCTTCCCTGGTGGCTCCCCAGATTACCCAATCATCTAGGTATGCCACCAGTTAAAATCCTTCATTGCTGAGCACCTATAATATAGGTAAAGTATATATAAAAATTTATGCAAACAATATGTTTGTTAAAAAATGACAGGTCAAGGATTACCCTTCGTTCAGAGGAATGCTTCTTGGGGATGCTGAAGAGTGGTGGCAAATAAAGCCATCTTTCTCTATGGTCCCCTTTTAAAAGGGGGTCTGGTACTTGGAAAAACCCACTTTAGAGGAGGGGAAGGGTGATACCATCTCTACCCTAGCCCATTGTGAATTACAGTAAACCCCCGTATTCGCGGGAGATGCATACCACATGCCCCCACGAATAGCTAAAACCCGTGAATACTTGGAACCCTTGTAAAAACACCCTGAACTGCCTATTTTGATAGTTCACACACACACAAAACAAACTAAAAATGCTTATACAGGTATTATCTTACTTACGATGGGGTTAGGTTCCAAAAAAAACCCATCGTTTGTTGGTAAAAACGTAAGAAATACCAAACATATCTCGAACGCAGCCCAGCCTACACTAGGGTATTCGGTACCATGTGTAATATGGTAGCCTAGCCTACACTATAAAGTATACTCTATAAATACATGGTTTAGTAATTATTAATATCAGCTAATTCTGGAGATTCATGCAAAGTGACTTATGATAATTCACTACAAAGAGAAATTGAATAACAAACAAATAGCTAAGCCTACACTATGGTATATTGTATACATATATGGTAGCGTAGCCTACATTATACTGTACTCTACATTCACATATCGTATTATACAAATGTCAACATACTGTATCCAGTAATATTGCATATATTCTTATACTGCTTTTGTATTAAAAATTGCGATCATAGCGATCAATGTTTTGGTTTGGAAATCGTTTATGCTGTATTTATTTCACAGTATTTAATTCAGTTCAGATCGCTTTTCTTTCTTCTAGTTGGCATAAATGAATCTCTAGATACTTTATTTATATGGGGTAAGTTTATTTTTCATTCTATGAAGTGTTTTTAAGTTGAAATATAACTAAAATACGTCTCGTAGGGAAATTAATTTATCTATTATTTTCGTTAATAGTTGATGATGGCTGTTTGGGGGCGTTTGTTTTGTGTAAAAAAAATTCAAGATTCCGTTCGCTATTTTCACTTGATTTCATCATAATACGAGCTTTATGTATTTATCGTTCATTGGTGTAAAAATAGCAGTAATTTGTTCTTTCATGCCCAGTAGTTTTGATTAAAATACTTTCTCTCCAATTTTAATTACGGTCGAGTTTCATCCATGTTGCCGATGCACGATAATTTACAGTATAAGTATAGTCATTAGCACCTTGAACATTGTTTTCTCAGCTTCAGCTACAACTTGCAGCTTAAATTTTGCAGTATATTTTCTTGATCTTTTATTCATACCAAATAAGGGTATAATGTAAAAATATATCAGTCCTATTCTACTTAACGTCATTTGTGCTATAACCTACGGTAATTGTTTATTACTGTACGATAGATGAAATACCAGGTAAACAGCTGTTGTTATCCGATTCAGTTATAAGCAAAACAACGGTTTCTCAGTTAGTTGTTTATGGCTGTATGCATTTACGCAAGAGTATAACGTCACTAACAATACTTTTATAATTCTCTTCTACTTTTTTAACTAGAAGATGGGATAAAGAGATGGAGGAAAAGTTGTCTATTGTAACTTGGTCTCTCTCACCGCCTGATTATGCTGCTGCCTGCGCCTGTGCGAAATTTAAAAATATTTTGTAAATATTGTCGTATTGATATTAATTGCTCTCCCCATTGCAAAATCAAATTATTGTAAGGTGAATTACCGTAACTCGAGCATTACCTGAGTATTTTAATAATTTTATCACAAAAAGTGCATTTAGTCATGAAAATGAGATGAAAATACAGTAATTAGTAAATATTTCTCAGTGAAAAATACCGTGAATGGACGAATTTTCAGCGAATAATGAGTATATATGTTCAATAGAGAAATCTGCAAATAGGTGAGTCCGCGAATCGTGAGGCAGCAAATATGGTGGGTTTGCTGTATACTGTGTCCCTAAAGAGGAGGAATTCCACTACATGTTATGCTGTAGAAGACAACCCCAACCATGGGGCTCCACCTCTTCTCTTCCTTGTAATATGCAGTACAGGAGTCGATGTTTCTTTCCCTTGGTAGGAGTGTCTTGTTTGCTTTGAAAGGACTGCTACTGCTATTGTTGTCCTTTCTTCTGTTGTCGGAAGGGGTCCTTTAGTAGTTACTGTATGCTTAGGCTAAGGAAAAGGAAACTCTCAAGGGTATTGTTTCCAAAATTCCCCTTTTTCAAGAGCAGTATATAACATGCAATTCTGTTGTCAGGCTCATTCAGTTAGTTGTGCGACAAGACTTCAAAAAGGGTCCCAACAGATAGGGAAAGAAAGCAATAGGGAGGTTACATTGGGGAGCGAAATGTTGGAGCCTACCATTACTTCCTTTAAAGCCTTAATGTGACACTCCAGAAAGTTGTAGAGTGCTCCCAATAGGGTTCACATAAATGTCTTGACTAGTGCAGTGAACATTGTTCTGGAAGACACTGGAAGCTTTTTAATTAGGTGGGGCCTAGCATAAAATTCAGCCATGGTTGTCCTGAGATTTTTCTCATAGGGATCCCAAATTGCTGGATAGTCATATCCAATGGGAGCTGTTTCCTCTCATAAGGGTGGGAAAATGTTGCTCATTCCTTTGCAGCACTATCAGACACTGGGATGGTGGAGACAAATGGCTTTATTTCTGCCATATTCTCATTTCCCAGTCATCACAAAATTCTGGCATTCCATCTTCACATACAGTAACTGGTTGTTTCAAAAGTGAAAAGACAGAAAGTTGATGCCTCTCAGAGAGCTTATTGGTTCTGTAAAATTGTTGTTGTGCTATACTTTTCATTAAACTGGATAAAAGTTGCTTCTATGGCTTTCATTAATAGGACTGCTTCTATTTGGCTTTCAATGTTATATTATTAGGCAGCATAACCGTCTCCTTCAACGATCTCTGAATTCCTATTGGAGGACAGACCAAGTGCCATTCAGTATTGGGAAAGGCAATTCTGTCCCAAAATTCTATACAGTATGCTCAACCTCAGTCAGTTTTCCTTTCATTAATGAGGTATTTTCCATCTGGTAAAACGATGCACACTGAGGTGTCTCAACAAGGGTTATCAGTATTATTCTCAGGGGCAGATACAGTATTGGTACCTGTACTATAGTCTGACCTGGTCTCAATTGTTACCAGTCAGAGCTCTGGGAGTGAGTAGGCTGTCTATTATTATTCATTCTGATTTCAACAGGGGATCTAGACAACTGATTCCACTTCTTTTTGGGCTTAAGTTTTTTATTATCCTGTTCCCATGACCTAGGATTTTTGGTGAGAATCCTATCTCTGCCTGGGCAGATTGTGCAGCCTCTCAATCCCCTGACACCTGAATTCCTCTTAGGAATCATGGATAGCATCTCTATGCTGATGCTCAGTAGCAAGTGAGTCCTAAAAGGAATCACTCTCTCTTGGGGTCATCTTTGATCCTGTTCATGATTTCCTCCCAGAATTCTGAAAGTACTGCAAGAGGAATTTTACCATCAGGGAAGCCTGCATGAACTGATGAGCCAAGGCAGCAGTATCATCACTGCCTGGCAGTTCATAAAGCACAGCATGCTGAATCCCCTACTAAGGAAGCCTGCATGAACTGACAAGCCAACGCAGTTATATCATCACTGCCTGGGAGTATACAAGTACAGCAAGCAGAATTTTCCCATCAGGGAGGCCTGCATGAACTGACTGAGACAGGGCAGTTGTATCATTACTAGTAAGCTGAATTTCCTATTAGGGAAGCCTGCATGAATTGATGAGCCAAGGCAGTTGTATCATCACTGCCTGGCAGTATAAAAAGGACAGCAAGTGGAATTTTCTTATCATGGAAGCCTGCATGAACTGACTGAGCCAAGGCAGTCGTATCATCACTGCCTGGCATATGTCTCTCATGTAAAGCATATGAATGTTCCCTAGATCTCCTGGATTCAGAAAGGAAATTTCAGCGGCTCTCTCTCTCTCTCTCTCTCTAATGGAGAGACTCTTGGTCTCCATTGGAGGAGTTGAAGTGGGACTTCCCAAAATCCACTGCTTTTGGAGTACAGTATCAGTCCAAATGTGGATTCCGCTCAGAGAAGAATAGAAACACACTACCATACTTCTGCCAGAACATGTACAGTAGTCTCCTTCTTCCGCTCTTCTACTGAAATCTATAACTAATAGAGACAGCTTAAAAATTAGCTCTTTCATCATTTAAACTTGCTGCCAAAAGCATGAGGCATATTTCACACATGTCCATCAAGCAACCAAATTCTCCTTTATTCCTTCAGGGGCTGGCTCATGGCCAGTAGTTATGGACCATTTCCTCAGGCATAAAGCAGATTCAGCAATTCGCTGTGGCAGTAGTGATAAGTGATAAAAGGAACAAGTGTTTAATAAAAACTACCTAGTGTTAGCTATCTACATCACTGTATAGGCTGCAAACACTTCAAATTAACCCAGGCCTACATGACCACAAGTACATGTTCAGAGCAATGATGTAAGGAAACATGATCAATGGGTCATTTCCATAAAATAATAGTAATGTATTAAAATATCAATTCACAATTACTACAATAACATTGCCTTACAGGATTTACTCACAAATGCTTCTCAACTCAATTAAGACAAATCTAAATGGATATCCATACTGTATATTTCTAAATATTTCATGACCTATGATACCTGGTCTATTCCCAAGCACCAGGTAAAGGTAATGTAGCCTAGGCTATATAGGCTACATTAGTTAGTGCATAAATATAATCAATAATTATTGGAATAATGAGACCAAAAATGTATAAAATTTCTGAGCTTGAATCAGTGCAGTACAGTACTAGCCTTCAAAGAGGGAGAACGTGGTACTCTGTTGAAGGTGGTGCAATATGAGTTGCAAGCAACTGAGATATGCCGTTGGTGGCACCCAAGAGGTATATAAAATATAACCCCTGGATCAATTTCAGCCAAACATGGAACAGAGATTTTTTATATAAGTGATAATTATGGGTATGTTGAATTAGTTGTGAAAATGACTTTTACATAAAAATACTTAGTTTCTCATAATAATAATAATAATAATAATAATAATAATAATAATAATAATAATAATAATAATAATAATAATAATAATAATAATAATAATAATCCTTTCATCAAGTAACTACTAGGTACATATAAGAGGTTAACAGATTATTATTATTATTACTATTATTGAAAAGGATGGCTGTATTCTGCAAATATATCTTATACAGGATCTTTTCTATTCTCCTTATAATTTGCTTTTCAGGCTCAGCAATGTTGGTCAGCAACTGGCCAATATTCATATCGAAAAAGGACAGTGTGAGATGAGGGCAGTGTTCTTCGTGGTCTCATTCGGTGGTTCGGAAATCTACAGATTTTTTAATGAATAATTCACTAAAAATGCTTCCCTCATCTCACACTGGCCTTTTCCAATTTGAATATTGACTAGTTGCTGACCAACATCGCTGAGCCTGAAAAGCAAATTATAAGGATAACAGGAAAGATCCTGTATAAGATAAATTCGCAAAATACAGCCATCCTTTTCAATAAAGCCTGCCTGAAAGAGGGTCTGCCCCCCTCATATATTACTATTATTATTATTGTGAGAAATTGAGTAATTTTATATAAAAGCAATTTTCACAACTAATTCAAGATACCCCTTATCACTTATATAAAAAATCACTGCCAAGTCTGGTTGAAACTGATCCATTGATTGTATTTTATTTACCTCTTGAGTGTCACCAATGTCATATCTCAGCTGCTTGCATCTCATATCACAATGCCCTCCATGGAGTAACACATTCTTCCTCTTTGAAGGCTAGTGCCACACTGATCAAGCTCAGAAATAGCATTTACTCTTATACAAACTGTAGGAACATCATTTGTTAGCACTATGAGGTAAATTAGGGGTAAATGGCAACATTTTTTTGTAACAGAAAGACAGTCTGACAGAGGACATCTACTTTTCACCTCCCTATATGCTCCATGCGTTCAATGGTAAACGATTGATTTTTTTTGTTTTGATCCCATCTATCCCCCCATAATGAGTGTTCGAGGGCAAAAGAAAATCTTTTGCCTGAAGAGATATTATCACTACTCGATGTAGAAACTGATAATGGTTACAAGACTCAGAGCAGCCGCTCAAAAGCCTCTAGAGCTGATTGAATAAGATTTATCTGATTCTAAAGAAAACCCAGAATTAGATTCAAGCATCGCATTGCCAAGTGACTGGACAGTAAATACAAAGGTGTGAAAAATGACATTTTTATGATAAAACAAAGTTTTATATATATTTACCAAGTAACTACATAGCTATTACGTTTTATTTATCGCCAGCTTAAATTTGAAAATTCGCGGTAGTGTTCCAATATTTTGGTGTAAGTAACTCGCCCCGTCCACTTTTGGGGAAGGATAGGTACAACACTACTAACGAGCCCAATTCGTTTATGCCCTATGACCATGAGAGGGGAGGAGGAGTGAGGGCTTTGATCATGTAGTTACTTGGTATGTATATATAAAACTTTATTTTATCATAAAATTTTATTTTTATATAAGTAACTTACCAAGTAACTACATAGCTGAATCCCACATTGACAGGAGGTGGGATAAATGGGCATGTACTACTTAAAAAACTCATGAATGGAGATTAATTTTGAAATAGCAAGTAGTTAACATTGATAAAATGTTTGTTGTAACCTACCTAGTAAGAGAGCCACAGCAGGAAAATACTGCTTCTGACGTGGCTCATCTCAGCCGTAGTGGCGTAGCAGTGAAGCTAGAGGTGCTTCTACATCAGTGGGGCTTTGCAGCCAAGGAGTACTCCAATGGCTGCCAAAGCATACAATAAAACAAAAAGCCCTTACCCTGGGTACAGTACTAAAACGAAGACCATAAAAACAAGTTACACATACACCATATTAAAAACCAGTTACCATAACACATTCATAACAAAACACAATGAACGATGGGTGCTCCAGGTACTCGGTAACCCCCAACTTCCCACAACTCAACAACCTAAATTCAAGGTAAGTGGATAGAGGAATGTAAGAATACCCCCTATCCTTTCTCCTACAAACACCACGCCAGCCACGGATAATGGGCCAAGGGTACTGCAGTTCTCATAAACAGTTTCAATATCACGTAGATAAAAATTCGCAAACACTGACATGCACCTCCAGAAGGTGAATTGCAAAATTACAGAGAGAGATAAATTCCGCTTGAAGGAAAGCGAAGTTGCTACTACCCTAATTTTGTGGTATTTAACCTTGCAAATTGGCAAGTCTTCCTCTTGAATCTTAATGTGCGACTCTGAAATCACGTCTCTCAAGAAGAACGTCAATACGTCCTTGGATAAAGGGCAGGTTGGATCCTTAAATGAACACCAGAGGTTAGGAAACCCACCTCTGAATCTCTTAGTCTTCTCCAGATAAGGCTTTAATGCTCTTACTGGACAAAGAGCTCTCTCTAGGTCCAAAGGACCTAAAATGCCCGTTAAACCTTTGATTGTGAATGAGCGGGGTCAGGGAAAAGACAGCATTTCATTCTTCGCTAAGAACCCCATAGTAAAGCAACAGACCGCGTCTCCTTGTGCACATCCTACATTCTTGCTCAAAGCCTGCAAATCACTACTGTAGTTTTCTTAGCAGTAGCTAAAGTGACTAAATATAGTGTCTTCACTGTAAGATCCCTAAGGCATGTGGATTGAAGAGGTTCAAAGGGAGGACCTGAGAGCCATTTTAAAACAACATCTAGATCCAGGATACAGAATCTGACCTCTCCTGTTTCGAAGTGTCTAGTGATTTGATAAGGTCACTGATGTCTTTATCAGTTGACAAATCCAGAACTCTATGTCTGAATACTGAGTTGAGCATCGTTCTGTAGCCCTTGATCATGGTTGTAGCTAATCCTTGGGAAGACCTTAAAAATAGCAAAAAATCTGCTATTTGCACTACAGAAGTAGAAGTAGATGATACATTGTGTCTTCTGCATCAGCTGCGGAATATTGTCCACTTATTCTGGTAGATGTTGGAGGAACACTGGCATCTACATCTTGCAACTGCTTCCGCAGCTGATCTCAAAAAGCCTTTTCGCTCTGACAAGCTTCCTGACAGTCTGAAGCCTGTCGGAGCGAGAGTGGATAGTCCTTGATGGAACTGGTGAAAATGCGGTTGCTTGAGTAGATTTCGTCGCTGTGGAAGTAGTCTTGGGAAATCTACGAGGAGATTGAGGAGGTCTGGAAACCACTCCTTCTGTGGCCAAAAAGGAGCTACCAGAGTCACTGACGTGTTGTCATGTAGGAGAAATTTGTTGATTAAATCTCTCACCATGCTGAATGGTGGGAAGGCACAGATGTCCAGGTTCGACCAGTCCTGGAGCATCGCACCCGTTGCCCACGCGAGAGGGTCCGGGGCTGGCGAGCAATACAAAGGAAGTCGGTGATTCCTTGATGCTGCAAATAGATCTACCAATGGCTTTCCCCACCGTTTCCACAGGTCGGTGCATACCTGCGGATTCAGTGTCCATTCTGTGGGTAGGACCTGTTTACGACGACTTAATTTGTCCGCTATGACATTTAGTTTGCCCTGTATAAAAGCAGGTGACAATCTTGGTTTGATTTTCTAGTGCCCGCTAAGAAGATCTCTGGTCGCTTGATACAGTGAAAAGGAGTGGGGTCCCTCAGTGATTCTTTATGTAGGCCAGAGCTGTCGTATTGTCCGAGTGGACTATGACTGTGGAGTTGAAAGTCGTTGTTGCAAAGTGCTGAAGGGCTAGGTGTATTGCCTACAGCTCCTTCACGTTGATATGAAGTTCTCTCTTGGATTGTGACCATGTCCCTGAAACTTCCTTGTTTTCTAGTAGAGCCCCCCAACCCAGATCTGATGCATCTGAATATAATGTGAGGTTGAGGCTCATAGGGTGTAGAGATTCCCCTTCTGCAAACCTTCCTGTTACAAACCACCACTGAAGGTCCTCCTTGATCTTGGGAGTGATCGGGAAAACAAACGAGTCCGGAAGAATCTTCCTCTGCCAACTGGCCTTTAGAAAAAACTGTAACACCCTCGTGTGAAGTTTCCCTACTGGAACAAACTTTTCTATGGATGAGAGTGTTCCCAGTAAACTCATCCACTTCTTGGCTGAGCATGATGGGAGAGAGAGGAAGTTCTGAGCTGTTCGAATGCACGCTTGGATTCTCTAGTTGGGTGGAAAAGCCCGAAAAGTCCAAGAGTTGATCTTCATTCCCAAATACAGAAACGACTGACTCGGGACTAATTGGGATTTGTCTAGGTTTATCAACAGGCCCAACTCTTGGGATAACAGAAGAGTCTTTTTGAGGTCCTCCGTGCAATCTGATTTCGAGGGAGAGCTTAGGAGCCAGTCGTCTAGATAGAGACAAATGTTGATCCCCATGAGATGTGGCCACTTTGCTAATGGGGCAAGGACACGGGTGAAAACTAAGGGGGCTGTCAATAGTCCGAAGCACAGCACTTGAAACTGGAAGACCTTGTCCTGGAATACAAACCACAGATATTTCCTGGCTTCTGGGTGGACTGGAACGTGGAAATATGCGTCCTGCATGTCTATAGTTGCCATCCAATACCCTTGACGGATGAAAGACAGAACTGAATGGGTGGTTTCCATTTTGAATTTTGTAGTTTGAACATAGAAATTCATGTCGGTGACGTCCAGGACAGGTCTCTAACCTCCTGATGACTTTGGGACGACAAACAGGCGGTTGTAAAAACCCTGGTGTGCTGACATCTTCAACTATTTCTATGGCCCTCTTGTTGAGCAGAGACGAGACTTCTTGTGACAGGGCCAAATACCTCTCTGAGCCTAAAGAGTAGGCAGCCAACTTGATAGGAGAGGACACTTTGGGAGGATTCTCCCTGAAAGGGATGGAATATCCTTCTCTGATCACCTCTAAAACCCAAGGTTCTACATTTCTGTCCTCCCACTTGCTCCAAAAATGTAGAAATCCGGCCACCACTGGCACACAGAGGACAGTATCTTCACTTGCGAGAGGAAAGTTTGACTGCTGATTTCTTGATTGGTCAACAGGACCTAGAATATGCTCGAGAATGGGCTGGAATCTGCCTCTACCACTTCGAAATGCCTGCTGTAGAGGTGAAACCGTTCTGGGCGCAAAAGATGAGGAAGATGAAGAACGTCCAGACTCTTTCGGACATTTGGTGGACTGAGCCAATAAATCTTGAGTAGATTTCTTTTGCAACTTCGTTGTGATATGCCCTACTGTGGTATGAGGAAAGAGACTATGGAGAAATCCCCTTAGGAGGAAGCAGAAAATCCCAACAACAAGGCTTCCCCAGTAACACATGACAAGTATCTCCTCTTAGATAAACGAGAAGGAGGAGCGCAAGATACTGCTTTCCCCAGATCCCCCTTGTCTGTCAGCCATCTCTCAATGCCTGACAGAGCTTTCTTTGAAGACGACGATAGAACCATCTTAGGCAGCCTAGAAGCTTCTGTAAGCTGTCTCATCATGAAAGCCGAACCCAGCGTAGATGGAGTCGCTGGTGAAAAGAAGTCCAGTAAGCAAAACAAAAAGTACTTCAAACGAGAAGCGTAGCTGAAGAAGGCTGATCCTGTTCTACGTCCTCTTCTTCAGACGAAATGGGTGAAAGAGCCAAATCCTCAGGCTCATGAGTGACTGTTAGTTTGTGTAACAGATCTAGAATGCTGTGTAACTGTCGCTGAATTGGTTCCAGAGAAGGATCCTGAACTGAATGAGAAGAGTGTGGTGCCGGATGCCTGGATGAGGTTGGCGCCAGCTCGGAAGGGGAGCGAACACACACTGACGGCCGCGCATGAACTACGTGTTGATCTGGTCCCACAAGTACATCAGATCCTCTAGATCCCACTGCGTGCTTGGATCCTTTGGATCCCATTAAACACTTGGATCCTGCAGATCCCTCTTGATGAATGGATCCCTCCAATACCACTGGGCAAATGGATCCCTTGGATCTCGATGGATGTTTGGATCCCTCAGATCCCACTAAATACCTGGATCCCTTGGATCCCACTACATGCCTGGATCCCTCAGATCCCACTACATACCTGGATCCTCCAGATCCCACTAAACTTGATCCCTTGGATCCCACTGGATGCCCAGATCCCTTGGATCCTGAAGCACGATTTTCATATTTCTTGGAGACCTGCTTGGGAGACAAAAAGTGACGCTCTGACACAGACATTGCAGGCAACGCATTAGACGGATCACCCCAAAAACTATATGATGGTTTGGGACTCTGATCCTGATCTCTGGTCAGCTTGCACAGGATCGGAAATTCAGAATCAGCAGCAGATATCGGCCTTTTCAGTGGCCTGGATGCTTTTTTAAGTGCCAACTGAGCTTCTGACTCACTTTGCATTTGGATTCATTGGAACCTGAATCCGAATCACTCGATGAAAAGGCATGTACTCCGATATGGATGCCTTTCCAATGGCTGTCTGCCAAGTCCTGGGAATCTCAAACAACAGGCTCGGTTGAGGGGGCAACTACCCATGGGCAAACCCCACCGACCTCCCTTGGACTTGCAGTTTGCCTCCTCCCAGGTTTAGGGGAATCTGACAGGGACCTTCGTCTAGAAGCATCAGTGGGACAAGTAGCCATCTCCTCCACTGACACAACACTTGCACTAAACTTATCCATAAGACCCCTCACTGAAGCCCCTATTTGAGCTACAGTGTTAATTAAGAGACCAAATTTCTGGTCAACTGGCTTCCAGACTGGCGATGGCATTGGGTTCGGAAGGTTGGAAGTTGGATAACGTAGTCACAGGTAAAGTCGGAGGATTGGTGATGGGGAAAATGCAGTTACAGAACTCGGAAGGGCATGCAAAACAGGACAACCCTGACTAACTGAACTCTTAGTTTCGGTTTTAGAGCCGCTCTCCTTCGTCTGTTCTTCTCAAGCTTATCTAAATAACTAGTCAAAAATTTCCATTTCCCCTGATCCCACTCTTTGCATTCATCAGAAATCAAGAGTGGAGAGCAATTTTGTCCTCTACATTGAAAACAAATGGTATGAGAGTCATATTTAATAGAAGTAAGTCTGGTATTGCAGCCTTTGCTGCAAAACCTACTGCTAGCAAAACTAGAGTCAGACATCTTAATAAAAGGAAAAAGTCCAAGCTAAACAAGCTAATACAATTGGTGCAATCGCTACCAGGACAAAGAATACTTTCACCACAAACGATGAAAACCATTCAGTGAATTATATTAAATCCAATGAAAGCTGACGTCAACAACCATGTTAAACTGTCAACCGGCAGAAACGAACTGGGCTCGTTAGTAGCATTGTACCTATCCTTCCCCGAAAGTGGGCGAGGCAAGTTACCTACACCAAAATATTGGAACGCTACCACGAATTTTCAAATTTAAGCTGGCGATAAATGAAACGTAATAGCTATGTACTTACTTGGTAAGTTACTTATATAAAAGTTCTGTTCAGGATAAGGGAAACCAAGTATTTTCTTTTTAGAAGTTTTTTGATGATGAAGTCATGGAGCACATTGTAACAGTAACGAACAGATTTGCCAACAAGTTTCTATATGAATGTATAGAAAGTTTGCCTACAATATCACGTGCATTAAAATGGTATGATACAAATATAAATGAAATGAAACCATTCATTGCTCTACAAGCTTCATGTTTCAGGGAATGGCATACAGAAGAATAATTTTTCCCTTTTATGTTCCATGCTTGTAGTCTTTAGGATATAAAAATGCATGATAAATTCTTTCATCCTTTCTTACTCTACATTATTTAATATCTTAATATGTTTATACAAAAAAAAATCAATGTAAAAAAAATATAAAAAAGCATAAAAATTAGCATAGACCAAATGACTGCTGTGCATGTGAAAAAATGTCATGATATGAAAGCAGCGATGTCACCCTTAAGTGAAGCTTAACAGGTTAAATAAAAATTTTTTTATGAAAAATGCTATTAATTTTATTCTTTTTATTCTGAGAGAGAGAGAGAGAGAGAGAGAGAGAGAGAGAGAGAGAGAGAGAGAGAGAGACTGATCTGTAGCATTAGATTATATCTTAAATAGATGAAAACAAAAAATTGGTCCCAGTGATTGTGAACTATATATAGGGGTACTCATTAAGACAACTAAGGGTTATAATCTACATTTTTGTCAACAGACGGCAGTGCGCGTTGTTTACTTTATGAACTTCCAGTGTCATAAGCTGCCCCTGTGAAACTTTCTCCAAGTTCATAATTTTCAAAGCATGGAAAAAACTAAATTTTGAGTGTTGCTTGAATCTAAATTTTATTTTCTTCTTTTAACCTTTCTAGCATCCAAAGTAATTCCTTATAATACTGCATGATTTAAAAAAGTACATACTACATATAGAAAATGGGAATTCAACACAGACCGAGTTAAAATGGGAAGGTAGAAATAAGAAGGAATATTTTGCGAGTATGAACAAATATTCTCAAGATTGGACGAAGAATACATGGTACTTAATCACAAGAATACTCAGGATAATCAGGGAAGGGGTTAAGGGAATAGGTTCTTCTTCTTATTCTTCGTGTTCTTTGCAAAAATTCTCACTAGCAGAATAGGCACCCAGAGCAAAATTTGAATGTAAACATACAAAAATTATGCACCACATATTAAATAGCAACCTACGAACAAATCAAGATTCGAACGGCTGTTCAGAACGTAACTCGTTCGTAAAGAGGGTAGTGTCTGTATATATTATACATACATCTTGGGTACCTGGATGCTGGCTGCATGAGGAAAATTTTGAGTTGTGGATAAAGTGAATGCAGGTAATTGTGGCATTACTGTAATTGTGGCATTACTGTACCTAAGAAAACAAGAGATATTAAGCTGCTTATAAAAGTAAGGGTGCAGGAAATCCCTCAAGGTCTACAGCTTGAGTAATAGGCTATCCACTGCCTTTGATATAGCGTACCGTTTGAGTCTCTTCTAGATCTGAGGATAGACTCCCGAAATGCCTTAGAAAAACCTTGCATTCTCAAGAGACACTTGACAGTCTCCACATTATTAGCTGCAGCATGTGAAAGTTTCAGTAAAACTTCATGGTATGTGGTTGTTTGAGAATCTCTCCTGAAAGGAAGGATTCAAGGGAGAGCTACAACTAGAGAATGTAGGTCCAGAAACTAATCCATCTACATTCATCATGGAACTACGATGGTCAGCCTGGAGTTCTGGGATTCTCTGAACTTGCTGAGTACCTTCTTATAATTGGGAAAAGAGGAAAGGCTTAAGCATCCATACCCAACCAGTCCTGAAGAAGGGCATCCACTGCCCAAGCCTACGGGTCCTGGAAGGATAAAACAGTAGATTGGCAGCCTCCTACTCAGAGCCATTGCAAAGAGCTCTACATTCGGAGTTCCCAAATTTTCCAGAGACTGATGTACTTGAGGATTCAGAGACCTTTCTGTTGGAAAAGTCTGATCCAATTAGCTGGGGTGATCAGCTAACATATGTCTTTCACAAACAAAATGAGGAATCAACACAATACTCCTTGCTTTTGTCCAAGGAAGAAGGTCCTCTGCTAAAAAGAACACTGAAGAGGATTTCATCCAGCCATGTGGTGCATGTCCCCGCGTTATTAATACTTTCACAGGCCTTAGCTTTATTTTTCACAACTATCCCAAGGCTTCAGTAACTAGCAACTCAAACTGGGTTACTTTAAATTATGCTGCCACCCAAGACAGAGGCAACAACCACAGGCAAAGAAAGGAAATAACCAAGACAGAGAAAAAGTATTTGAAGTGTCAAGTATAGTGCCATTTTCTTGGGTGCGCCTGACTGGTTTGAAAAAATAAGCCAACAATTACCAGTGTTGGATGTGGTGATCAAATGAAATAGGAACCCATAATTTTGTTTAATAATCCGAAGTTAATTATACAAAGATAACAGGCAAAATTACTCCAAAGGTACTGCATACATAGTGAGCAAACATTTTGTACACCTTCTTTTAATGGAAAAATTACTTTCATGCTAATAACACCAATACATGAAATACAGTACTGTGACTTAAACACAAATACATGAAATAGTTCTCTGAAATATTGTACCATATTCTTAATGGGAAGTTAAAAGTATCCCCATGTATGCTATCTAAGAAACTGGTGCACCACATAATTTTCTCATATAAACTTTTATGTACGTAATAACAGTACCCCTCAGGCAATGCGCCTAACCTGCAAAAAGGAACTCTCAAATTTTCCAGAAAAAACTTCTCACATCCCTAATTAGGGTTACTAGGGTTCTGTCTACCTCACAAATAATATACTGTCACAAGATAACTTGGGCCGACTTCCAGCCCCCAGAAGCTTCAATTAAGTAAAATATAATAAAATCTACTATGACAGCCTACCACCCACATAGACATACTTTGACAAACATTCTGACTTGGATCTTGAGAAAATTTCATTGTAGGTGCTTGTAACTTGTGTAATTCTAAGCTATACAGTTATTGCATGATATTGATTTTAACAGAGTAGTCATGGCCATAACTGTTCTTCAATTTTATAACACATCTAATCTCATTAAAACCACAAAAGTCTCAGATTTACATTTGGTGGTAAATTATCCCTTTAACAAGAAACATAGGCTTCCAAAAATGATGACTTTTGACTTTTGTATACAGTACTTTTGTTTCATGGTGCCAAAAAAACTCAGCTATATGAGTTCATTTTCCATCAATTGTGATAGAATTAAGCAAACATTTGGGAACTTTGGTCAGTTTGGGTGATATCAACACTGGATTACACACTAAGATTACTCTTACACATTATTATACATAATATTCTCTTTAGAGCATTTCCTATATAACTTCAAAGTTCAGTTACAAAGCTGTCTTGAAGTACTGTTAGCAACCATGGGAGAACCACAATAGGGCAGATTCTAGAATCTTGAATAGCTGCTCCAAAATCCAATACTACAGGCATCAAATATTATGCAATATGTCAGGTGTACCTGTATTTTATCTATGACACTACAGCAATTTCCTGATTTAAAACAAGGAGGTTGTATCCGAGAACAACAGCTACTACTTTGTCTCTTTCCAGATGTTCACATTGCTTTAAGCTCTTCTTTTCATCATGTCTAAACAATAAAAAGGAATGCATCTTGAGCCAAAGAAAGCTTCAGAACCAGCACAGAACTGATATTATATCAGGTAGCACTCTTCAAGGAAACCTTATGCACCTGAACATCAGAAATTTCCTCAATGCATGCCTCAACTGAGACAGAAAACCTCAACCTTCATTGTCCTAAATGGAGCCAAACTGTGGGAGGACAGCACACACATAGTCTCTACTTCTCTAAATCCTCACCCAAAAGAAAGTAGAGAGAAGCAAACTTGTCTATTAGCTGCCAAGAAACTGAAAACAACCATTCCACAACCAACTCCTACTCCACAAGTGATGACAAAGGATCCTGGATGGCAGAAGCCAACTTCTCAAGTGAAACAATGAGTGAGCCAGTAGAGAAGACATACTCTTCTTGCATAATAACTGAGATGCCAAGAGGCAGTCAAGAGAGCAATAAAATAACAGCAACAGGTAAAGCAGTAGAAGGCAGGGAAGGCAGCTGGGATGGAAGGGGGAGGAGTGAGTCAGCAAGCCCCAACATAACTGACTCACCAGCTGACACCTTACAATATGTCATACAGCCTGATGACAACAGTTCACATTTCAAAAATTTTCCAGTACACTTTTAAGCTTAGTTTCTAAGGAGGCTCCTTCCATGGAGGCAGCAGGAGACACAAAAGACAGCTGAGGTGTTAGAAGAGGATGGGCCACTAACGTCGATAGACAGATGAGACAGAGGAAAGATATAGATTACAAGAGAAAACAAGCAGTATGGAAATTTTGGAGGAAAAAATAAAAATGATTAAAAAACAGGTTTTGATGTAGGAAAAACCTATTTTTGGTAGTCGCTGTTGAGTCCTCAAGGAGTTACCTTCCATGGTCTACCAGAGCTCCATGGTGACCAAACTAACATCAAAGAATTCTCTTCTAGTTGGTCTTTTGGCCAGGTATTGTGTCGTAATGATTAACATTATAACACATGATGGAGTATATAATGGACTCAAAGATAAGAGGGCACTTTCCCATATCTTCAGCGAAGGTGAACCCAGTTTTTCCAATGTCAAAAGAACCTGCAAGAAAGAGAAGTGACTATTACACATGCGCATCTGCCCTCTTGTTTACAACTGGGCCGTTAAAAGACCAAGGAGCCATTACTCTCTGTTGGTCAATGCAGGTTAATCCCTTGCCCAAATCCCATGCCTTTTCATCAGGGAAGTGGGAGGGTTTTGAGGACTAACCAGCGACTACCAAAACTAGGTTTTTCCTACGTCAAAACCTGTTTTTTGATAGCGTTGTCGCTGTTTCGTCCTCAAGGAGCTTTACAAAGAAATTGACAGGAGACAAAAAAGGCTTAACCTCTCGCTTTTTAATCCCAACACCCCAAAGGAAATAGCATTTCCGGTGCAAGGTCAAGTTCCATTCTTTATTCCAAACACTCTTCAGGTTTTGATACCAAAGAACAAGAAACTATACACGAACTTACATTTTAGGATGTAGTTCTACAGTGGCTTACCTATGTATGCTGGGTTTGGTTGTGGTACTGTTACCCCTCTCCCAGCAATAATTAGCATATTCACCGTCAATATGACCCCTGGTTTTCTGCCGCAGCACCTAGGGGTTTAAGACTAACTATGCCACCTACTGATACACAGTGTAGTCGAATTTGTTTGAACATTTGGCAGTAATTTAACTGATGACCACCCTGTATATTTGGAGACTTCTTAGAAAGAGACATTTCTGAAGAAGGCCAAAGACATACTTACTTTCCTAACACCATTTGACCTATGGAAAGGGTGTGGATTTCCCTTTTTAATGAGAAAACACTACGATCATTCTCAGTCTTTGTAGGGAGGGTAGTTAGTTTGTGCTAGGGTGTAGGAAAATAGGACCTTCTGGGGTGTTTGCCGTGACTTCTAGGTAAACCTTAAGTGCTTGAACCGGGCATAATGTTTTGTCTGCTAAATTAAATTTTCTTAAAAGAATGGATTTCCTTTTTAAAGGATCCATAATCTTGGCCAGGAATGATGGGCCAGGGGACAATAATATTTGATGGTCAGCTATTTGCGTGATGCATCATCCCCATCTATGAGAGCCCAGTTCACTAATACTGTACGAGCTCCTGATGTTAATGCAAACAAGAAGACCACCTTTTGTAGCCTGTGCGTTGTGGTTGTATTGGGTCCACTGAATTGAGGGGTTGATAGAAGTCTAAGCACCTTGTTCAGGGACCAAGCAATTGGAAGCCTTTCGGGAGTGGGCCTTTGTAGAGCAAAAGACTGCAGAAGGGAAGTGACAACTTCTATATTGGAGTCAATCCCGAATCCATAAAGCAAGGGCTCCGTTAATGCAGCCTTGTATGCCATGACTGTTGTAACCACAAGGCATTTGTCTTCAAGAGGGTATATAAGAAAAATAAAGTTCTATAGAAATTTCAACTGGGCTCTCACTATAGATATAATCTAACCATATCTTCCATATGGACTGGTAATGCTGGATAGATGTCGTTAATTTTTGCACTAGGTACCTAGCTATGTAGAGTGAGTAATTATCACGATAGATATTTAAAAAAAAAAAAAAATCTATACGTGAAGGTCTCGGCTTAGAAAGGAGAGTGTTTCCCTCCTACTGTCTGGGATAGAACAGCTGACGACAGCGGAATTGATCTTTTTGTCCGTTGTTGAGGTAATAAGAACCAATGCCTGTTCGACCAATTTGGGGCTATTAGGTACACCATTCCTGTGAAGGTTAGAAGTTTGCTCAAAACCTTTGAAATCTGGTACAATGGAGGAAAAATTATCATCATCCCCTTGTTCCAGTCTTGAGGAAGGCATCTCTTGCTGTTGCTTTACTGTCCAGGTTTGGAGACACATACATTGGGAGTTTGTGATTCTAGTATGTGGCGAACAGGTCCACTTCCGGTTGTGTAAGCACGTTGGCTATTATTTGAAAAGAGTGGTTGTCCAACATCCACTCTGTTGAGGCTATCGTTTCCTTGATAGAGAGTCTGCTATTACAATGAGACCCCTGTGAGGTGACTGCAGACATGTGCCACTTCCTTGCTTGCACCATCTGAAAGATGGCTAACATTACCATACTGAAAGGAGGTGAATGTAATCCAGACCTCCTGATGTAGGATATTGTGGTTATGTTCTCTGTCTTCTGGAGGTTTGAGTTTTTTGAGAAACAAAAAGACAGCCATCAGCTCCAGGAAACTGATATAACAATTCCTGAGTAGCTGATCACCTCCCTGCCACCTGACAATCCTCCCAATGTCTTCCCAACCTGTCAATGAGGCATCTGTGAGTTTGTCACTCATACAGATGGAAGAGTCAGGGTGACCTGTTTCACCAGAGATTCCTTCCAAATCTAAGGCCAAAGTATCTCTCCAACTCTTTTATCCTTTGATGAGGTCTGTCTCGCATCTTTTTTCTTGCATGCGATAGCCAGAATTTGTTCACATTTTTAGTTGCAATCTATGTATTGGATCTATTACTGACAAGAACTGCCATCTGGAAATTCTGGGCTGTGCAAGGAACCTTTTGAGGACCTGCCTTATTCTGTTTTGAGTATGATGGGGAGAGACAACAGGCTGTGATGAGTATCCCAACATAGTCCCAGCCACTGAAAGTGTCTGCTGGGTGTGAGGCAGATGTTTTCAAATTTATAATAAAACCTTTTGACTGTACTGTAGTCTGTTGACCATTGCTCTTAGGTTTTTTAAGCACTTTTCTTGTGGGGCCCCAGATCTTTTTGTTTGAGTTCTCAAATGAATACCGTTGCTAGTTTTGAAAAATATTCTTTAGGCAATGTTTAGCCCAGAGGACATGACTTTGAATCTGTACGTACCTTTCCCTATTCGGAACCTTAGGAAGGGGCGGAAGGGAACTATAGGGATGTGCCAGCGTGCATCTTTCAGATCCATAGAAACTGTCCGAGTTCCTTTTGAAATGATTCAATGTACTTAGGCAACGGTAATTATCCAAAACTTTCGGCAAACATGTGCTTGTTCAATGTTGATTGGTTGAAAACCACTCTTCTTTTGGATGAGTCCCTTTTGAGGACACTGAAGAGACATACTTGGTGGCGAATGTACGCAAGTTTCTGCTCCCCCACAGGGAAAACTTCCATTGTCTGTGATGTCATCGAAGGTGACCCCCAACCAACTCAATTCCTCTTGGTATCTGCCTCCTCCTCTGCCTTCACCTTTGATAGATATTACAGGTGTTGTTTTTCCTTTTTCCCCCTATGAGATGATTTTTGGACTTTGTGAAAAAGGATGGCCTTGAAGTTGTTGTTGTCCCTTTGCAGGGAATTGTCCCTTCTGACCACCTACCTGTTTTTAGAAAAATTTTTGGGGGTGACTGAAGGTTTATACGATTTTTGATCAATCAATTTGATCAAAAATCATATAAGCCTTTCTGCCAGAAAGATAATCTCTCCCTTTTTCACCCCTACTGAACCCTAGGCCCCATTTAGACAGCTTAAAAGGAGCTGTTTCGTCCTTAAAACTTGCTGCCTGGAGCACACTACAGATCTTGCCCAAATCTGGCGACCAAGCAAATTTTCCTTGTTTTTTACAAGGACTATGCTCATGGCAGGTGGTATGGGCCATACCCACTGGCAAAAAGTGAATCGAGCAATTTGCTACGGAACACTTGAACTGAGGATCCTGCCTAATGGCGGCCATGTAGTGATATAAAGCAAGTTGTTATTAGAAACTAGTTAGTATTAATTGTTTTTAAGGGGGGACACTTCTGTAGTTCCTCATATAGTTTCCATATTACAGGTTAATATGATTACAATTGTGCAGTTTTAATACATTTAATTTAGTATCTATGTTAAACCACCTAAGGTTTAGGTTAGTTTTCATACCTTACACACTGTTAGTCCTTTTGCAATGGCCAAGTGAAATTTTTAGTTCCAATTGTCATGCCATTCAGACTAACTGCTATGAACTAATCTGTTTGACTAACCCAAACTACTGTTTTATATAGCTTAGGGTAATAATTCTAGTGTAATCTACGTTAAACTAAGAATAGAAGATTTCTCAGAAGGTTCTTGCTTAACCTATTGTAGGCTTATTTACAATTAAAAAAGATATAAACTTTACAGAAAATAATTCTCTTATCTATTTTTCTGTTTTATGTGGCCGAGGCTACCACCTTTTCATCTAACATTCGGCCACCGCTGTTTTACGCTAATAGTAGGATATTCCTTATATAGGGGCTCCTAATTAATATGGTTAGGCTACTGCCTCTTCTAGATTTATATCATCTTTAAGGATATAGGCTACACTAGACCCTACTAGCATGTAACCTTACAGATATGCTACTGAGTCATAACAAACTAGGTTATTTTATTTAGGCTACGATACTGTTTATGTATAATCCTAGGTTTATTTGTTCTTTCTTAACCTCGTATAGGGTATTGCCTAATCCAGATTATTATAAAAACAGAAAACTTACTAATATGTAACCTTATTATTCAACTATTTGTCTAACCCAGTTTGTTGTTTATATCCAATCCTAGGCTATTTGGTTTACTATATAAAACAGTAATCACTAATGTGTAACCATATAACCAGGTTATGACTTACTCTAATCTAGGCCATTGCCTAATATGGATTATTTAATTCACACTTAAGTGTATGGGTTACATAAACAAAACACAATTAGCCTACCTTAGTATGTAGCCTTAAGGCTAGGTTACCATCTCATCCAGCACAGATTACGACTTCATCTAGTCCTAATTACATGGTCAAGGCTAACAATTTAGTCCAAAAATGGGATATTTCATGAAAAGTTACCACTTAACTTGACATACGGTAATGCCTAGGCTAGTCCTGGATTATTTAGCTCATGCTCAAGTGCACAGGCTTATATAAAAGGGAAAAAATTTTTACTAATATGTAGCCTCACTGTTAGGCTATCGATTTACTTTGCCCAGATATTGTTATTACCTGATCCTAAGGTCCTCGGTCTAAGCTAGGCCACTTAGGATATGTAATCCAAGGATGTACATAGGCTATAGACAACATCCACTATTAATCTAGTCTGAATTATTCTCACTTACTGCCTACATTATTGTAGACATTGTATAATCTGAAAGGATTTTCCATATTAATAATAAGTTGTGGAACATTTCTTTTAGTTAAAACATTTGGTTAGAATTTAAAGCAATTTTCGTTTTACGAAACTAGGTAGCAATCAACGCTTTATGAAACTAGGTAGGCTAGCGATCAACAAGCCGGGTTCCGGCTTTAACACACAAATTATATAAATTCCAGAAGTTTAAAACTATAAAACTAAAACTTTTAACTGGAAGTTAATATTGAGCACTTATCTTGCTATTTTTGATGTTTCCATAATCCTCGATACTAAAATGGAGAAAAAAGTAGAATTTTTTCGGAGCGCTGGTAACAACGTGAACCGTTCACTTTAGACCAAACAGAGTAATGGCTCCTTGGTCTTTTAACGGCCCAGTTGTAAACAAGAGGGCGGATGCGCATGCACAATAGTCACTTCTCTGTCTTGCAGGTTCTTCTGACATTGGAAAAACTGGGTTCACCTTCGCTGAAGATATGGGAAAGTGCCCTCTTATCTTTGAGTCCATTATATACTCCATCATGTGTTAAAATGTTAATCATTACGACACAATACCTGGCCAAAAGACCAACTAGAAAAGAATTCTTTGATATTAGTTTGGTCACCATGGAGCTCTGGTAGACCATGGAAGGTAACTCCTTGAGGACTCAACAGCGACTACACTATCAAAAATGCATTAACTTGTATCAGAACTCACAGAAGACAAAATATTAACCTTGTATTTATGGTTGCCTCCAACGGGGAAAAATGTGAGAGAAGTGGTACCATGGGTGAAACAGCCTCTTTAACCAATGCAAATTTAGTTAAACCCTTGACTCCAAATCACACTAACAACCTCTAACTTATCCAGTAGCTTTTCCTGAATCAAAGGGGGAGCTGAAAATGGAGCTACCATACAGGTAACAGGAAGTGGTACTGACAAAGAAAGGAGAGAAGGGGAAGGAGGTGGTTGGAAGAGAAAAAAGATACTGTATAGGTGAGGAAGCCAGAGGGGATGAAACCAACTTCTGCCTTGCTCTAATCATATGCCTCCTCAACCTATATGCTTCTCTTTTCTTCCTAAAACTAAAGAATTCTTCACCACTACATTAGACCACTCCCTACACTCTGCAAACTGGAGGTTAAGGTCACACCCTTGGCCCTGCAACTGACACAAATAGCATATCTAATTCAGCCAGATACATCCTGCTTACACAAAAGTCAGTATGGGAGCAGCTAATATCCTTATTTTTCCTGCTTCTAGCTGAGGACATTCCTATCCAACAAAGCAAAAATGGTTACAATACTGTGAAACAGTAAAACAGCCAAAATACTGAATGCTTGGCAGCACCAGTCACTACGACACCATGAAGACTTCTGATGAGAACTAAAATGCTCAAGACCCACCTGCTGGAGAACAGGTGAACTAGACCATCCATCCAGAACAGCCAAGTATTCTTCTCTTTATCTGAATGCTCACTACACATGACCAGTTCAAAGATGTAAGCTATCTTTAACAGTCGGTAAGATTCATCCCAAATAATACAGTCACCATCCTACTTAAGAACCAGTTACGTTCCAGACGGCCTTTCATATTTTGAATTGTTCGTAAGTTGGTTTTTAATATGTAGTGCATAATTTTTGTTGATGTTTACATTCCCGAGTTAACTGAGAGTCATAGATTATACTAATTCCATAGCATTTTTAAATCATGCAGTATTATAAAAAATTACTTTGGATGCTAGGAAGGTAAAAATAAGAAAATAAAATTCATACTCATGCAACATTCAAAATTTAGTGTTTTTTCTAAGCTTTTAAAGTTATGAACTTGGAGAGAATTTCACAGGAGCAACATCTGACCTTGGAAGTTCACAAAGTAAACAATGTACACTGCCATTTATTGACAAAAATACGTACTAAATGTTTTCTATGAGGAGAGGAAATATAGAAAATTGGAATTCATTAAATGAGTTAAATCAGGAAGGTAAAAATACTGTAAGTAGGTATATTTTATGAGTATGAATGAGTATTCTTGTGATTGTAAAAAGAGTACATGATAGTTAATCATGTGAATACTCAGGATAATCAGGGAAGGGGTTAAAGAAACAGGTTCTTCTCCTTTCTCGTGTTCTATTCTTTACAAAAATTCTTACTAGCAGAGTAGGCGTGCAGATCACAATTTGAAATTGTGACCCTGTCTGTTCATGTCTATGAATGTTTGAAACTTGAATGTTTGCAAGTAGGGTGGTGACTGTACATGTCACATAGCTTAGATGTACGGTGTATGCTCTGTACAAGTTACCAGGCAAAAGATAGGATTAATATATAAGCACTGATTAAAACAAACTATAGAGGGTATATGATATACAACTGCAGAAAGAAAGGCAGTTAGAGATAAGACTCTAGAAGGGCAAAAAATGTAATGGGAAGTTCTGCAAAATATGACTAACAATTATTACCTGATATATCTGAATCCACCCCTTCTGGCTGCTTCCATGTGGCTCCCTTTACAGGCACCCACCAAGGACTGGCAGCTACTGCTTGTTGTATAGTGGCACTGACCTCTGGTGATAATTCACTCTCTAGCACAAAGGAGTCTCCAAATTTCTCAGCCTGCAAAATTTCAGTTGATTACTGCTTCTCAGGGAACCATTAAAATTATGAGCAATAGCACTGCAGTAAAACTTGTCCTGTATTGTGCCTAAACATCTTTACTTGGAAAAATTACTTTGTTACTTAACCACAATAACTGAAATACACAACCCCACTTTTGTTCAGTATGGTACCTTACTCAGTCTCAAAAGAGGGAGTGGTGCATGTGTATTATTAGTCAGTTTACCTGCACCTACATGCCAGAATACTCAACTCTAACAGGGTCTGGGGAATTTATCTTTGAAAAAATAAAATTTTGTCTAATAAGTAGCACTCTTAAAAAATTAATAATTTTGAAAAATCTAAAATGAAGTAAATTCTGATTTATTTCCAAAACTTGACATCTGCTGTCAGCTCAAGTTTAAACATTCACATGAAAATATGTTAACTGTTAGTATTGACCTCCACTTTCCGCTTAGGATCTCGGCATATAAAGCCAAAATCTTTAAAAATTCGATTTGATGAAAAAAATTCTATGGCTTCGTATAGCTTCAAGAATGTGTCCACGAAATATTATGCTAAAATTTGCCTTATTTCTCTAGTTATGGCCTCAAATGTAACAATAACTATATACCATAAAACACCAGTAGCTCAAATGATTTAGTCTGGTATAGTTTTTGCGATGTGTGTTATGAAAACTTCCTTTGAAATGAAATATATAATGTCAATAATATCCTACTTGGCACCTTTTTTTAGTTATTCCTAGCCATGACAACGCACCACGTCATACCATGACGCCGACTGTGGCCGAGAGTTGCCTATAAAACTTCCAAGCCAGAAGGACACATTTTTTCACGCCGCTAGCCTTGACTGAACTCTGTATTTTTCTGGGCGGTGTTTTTGTTTTTCACCATGCCTGAAAGGTCCAAGAGTTCACTTCATGCTTCTAGAATGCCGAAAAGCCAAGTGGAAAAGTCCAGGCGAGAAGTAGAAGAAAGAATTCAAGAAATTAGTGCCATAGAGGGAAATGGAGTGACGGAGAGAGAGAGAGAGCTGTCGCCAGCAAACAGCAGCAGAGCAGCGATCACTGCTGACCAGAGACCAACCACATCTACTCTAAAAAAAAAGCCTCTTTATTCGCTCGTCACTACTAAAGGGCAAAGATATTTTAGAAGAAGAAAGCAGTGGCTCGGAGGCTGATATTATAGACGATCCTGGAAATAAAATGATCATAATAAGTGAAGCAAGACTTGATGAATTACTTGAATCACGAACCCTAATTGTGAATGTAAAGTAATTCCAGGATCCATTTGGCAAGGGATGGATTCGAGACACTAATAAAAGTGTAGGCAACTATGATACCCTAGAGTAATACCTTTGCAGCAAGATCAGACAGGGGGACCAGGAACCTAAAATTTATAAGAATGTGTCTTAGGCACATAAATAATCAATTAATATTCTTATTTATAATCATTTTAATTAATTAATACCCAAAAATAAAAATTAAAACCATAGAATTAATTGTAACACAGTCTTTGAAGTCCCTTTTACTTTTTTTATGTAACTAAAACTTTGAAGGCCCGTTTCTCAAAATATAAGTTTTTACTTTAAAATGCATCTCTCCCTAGTATTGGACCAATCTAAATGAAATTTAAATATAACATGGGAAACATGGTAGATTAAAAACAAAGCAGGGATTTTAATATTTTGAGTTTCTGATTTTTGGCAATATTTTTTCTGTAATTTTTCCGGAAAATTTCATTAAAAAGAAAAAATTCATATCTCGAAAAATAATTGAAAAATCAAAAAATCGGCTTTGTATCGAAGGTCCATATGTGTTTTATACGTGGTTCAAATCTCATCCCTTAAAACCAAAAAGCAAAGGAGGAGATGCATTTTTGAAAATGGCCATTTTTGGCGAAAATGCTCTACGTCACAAAACCTAAGGTCACTGAACAAAAATTTTTCCCAGAAGTTCCACACAATATCCTTTAACAAACCCCCTATATATCAACAACCTGTCGTTAAAAAAAGTCGAAACAAAATCCCCTTAACAGGGTCACGTGGAGTATTCAATAAGTGTTACCTTTCTAAACATATGGACAGGGATCCTACATATTTCAGCATTTTCATTAGGTATGTGCAATTTGTGGAATAGAAACTTAATGGGTTGTACTAAGGAACTTTTAAGACCAAAGTTTTGAACTGCACATATAACACTTCTTGAACTGAAATGAACAAATTTTTAATAGTCTTGGGTGCTGAATTTACTGCACACACTTCTGCTGTGAAAACAAAAGCATGTCTGGTAAAAGATAATCGATTTGTTCATGATGTGCAGCTAGTAAAAAAAAATTTAAACTCATTTAACCTATTTCAAATCTCTAGCATTCTGCTAGTTTACCATTCCAAAACAGGCCTGACCTATGCCCCGTGAATGGGAACCCGTTTAATCCGCAGCAATGGACACTGATAACTGTCAGTTTAGTGGTCTTTATGAAAATTGAAAGGACAATATGAAGAAAATTAAAATCTACAAGAGATTTACATTAGCAGGAAGATTTCTAACTTAAAAACTGTTTTACTTACAACATAATTGAAAATATAATATTCATGTGCTCTTGTCTAAACAATATCCAAATAATCAAGACTTTTGGATTGGAGACATCAGTAGACAATTGTGCAGCTTAAATATTATCTACTTAAAGGTAAAGGCTAGTTGAAAGTCTCTCCTTAGGGTGGCATCTGTAACAGTGTCACCAACTCGAGTGCTGACAGTAGGCCCTGTAATGAATAGCCTACAAAGAGCTGAAATGAGACCTCATTTCAGAAATGGTAACTGGGATGTAAGTTCCATTTTAAATTCCTTTAAGAGCATCCTGATTTCATATCACAAGAACATTCTGAAAAAAATGAAAAGGTAGTCTCATAATCCAACTCTACTCTATCCAGAGACCCAAGAAATAGAATCCAGGCCTAAAGATGATACTTCAGTGGCATTTTAATGAAACAAATTAAAAATATACAGATCGTGTAAAGACTGGTCTAACATGCCAATCTTAACAAGTTCAGAATGGTTCCTAATGTATAAATCAGAATTACGAATCTCTGCATACAATAATCTAGGAAAACAGAAATATAAATAATAAGTGCTACCAAGCTCTCCCAGTGTCACAGAACTTGAAAATATTACTTATGATTGGGATCCCGGTCACCTATAAAACAGGTTTTGAAGTAGAAAAAGCCTATTTTTGATAGCCGCTGTGAGTTCTCAAAAGAGTTACACTCTCATGGTCCCCCAAGAGCTCCATAAGACAGACCAACCAATTACAAAGAATTCTCTTATAGTTGGTCTTGGCCAGAATATACTGTAGCTTGTTGGCACAGTGACAGAATATAAAGGACTCATGAAAGGAGGGCTCTATCTCCTGTCCTACAACGATTACCTAGGCTATAAGTCTTACTCGCAAAGATGTGACAACAACTAACTTGGCGCCATCTTCATTACATACCATGTCTGTGCAAGATAAATGTTTCACCACAGTCCCATGCCTTTTCATCAAGGAAAGTGGGTGGATTTGAGGACTCACAGTGGCTACCAAAAATATGTTTTTCCTGTCAAAACCTGTTTTTGATAGTGTAGTTGCTGCTTGTCCTCAAAAGAGCTTACAAAAGAAATAGATGGGTGATGAAATGGCTTAGCTCCTAATAAATAAATCTCAACAACCAAGATTATTCCGGATACCCATAGGGTTTGGCAATAAAGAACAGGAAACAATGCACGAACCAATATATGTATTATTATTGTGGTTCCAAAGTGGTTTACCTAATTATGGTGGGTCTGGCTGTGGGATTGTTATGCCTTCCCCAGCAATATTTCAGCATCACCAACAATCTCTTGGCAAGTGTTTCAGGAATTTTCTATTTAAGGTAAAGTCACAGGTTATCAACAGTCTCTTTATTCCAGATACACACTTGAGTCTGGCAAAAAGAACAGGAGACACACGAACCTATAAATGTATTATCCATTGTGGTTCTGCAGTGACTTACCTAATTAGGCTATGTTGGGTCTGACTGCAGGATTATTGCACCTTCCTCTGTTCAGGAATACTATCTCTAATAACCACTATGTATGCTCAAAGACTTCTTCAAAGGAAACATTTTTGAATGAAGTTAATGATGTACAGTATATATAAACACCATATTGCCTCTGCTCATTGATCCATATGCTAACTGTTCTCTTTATAGCGTTGTCAGAATTCTCTAATACAGGCGGTCCCCGGTTTACGACGGGGTTCCGTTCTTTGAACCCGAAATCGTCAAGCGGAAAATCGTCGAAAATCGTCAAAAATCATAAGAAAAACCTTACTTTTAATGCTCTGGGTGCATTGAAACAATGTAAACTGCATTATTATTGAGTTTTACATAAAAACCTTCAAGATAAGATTATTCTGCCGTTTTGGGGCCATATTTCATTCACAGAATCACAGTCCTCGACGCTGTTTAAACTCCCGGAACATGTTGTCTGTTCCGGGAAATAATTTCTGATGAATATATTTGAAAAGCTTGGTTTTAACCTCGAACGCCGTTAAGTCGGAACCGTCAGAAACCGGGACTGCCTGTATTAGGAATCATCAGTGGCAAAATTGTTTGGTTTGTATTACAGTACATGACATCCAGTGTTCAAAGAAAGGTAAAGAACAATACAAAGAACTCAGTATCTCTCTCTCGCCCTCTCTCTCTCTCTCTTTACTCAGTTAAAGGAATAATTTAATGAGGAAAATGGTGATCTCTATAAATTTCATTATTTTTTTCTCAAACTTTTCTTTTATCGATGTAATGCCACTACCACTGTTGTCAATTATAAAATCTCTGGCCTGGAAATAACTGGCAACCTGTTCATAATCATCATATATATATCTCACTTTGCTGTCATTGCCTTGTTGTCCCTCTGTTTTTGTTTGTAAAAGACATTTTCATCATTCTCACTGTCAGATGATGTTTTACCATTGTCTCTTGTGCAAGAATTTTGTACATAACTTTCATTTAGGTTGTGGTACATGTGCACTGTTTCATGTATGTATGTTTGTTCATTCTATATCTAACCCTTTGTTCTGTGATGTTCCAGAATTTATACATAAATAATAACAATTAGTCATTCAAATCATATAGTGGATCCCTGTTAGATTGCGGTTCAGCATTCACGGATTCAGTCGTCTGCGGTTTTTTCTGTGAAATGTATCTCCAAATATATTGCTGGAAAATTCACTAATTTGTGGGTTTTTTGTAGAGCAATATTCACTAGTTACTCTATTTGCACTTCATTTTCGTGACCAATACATTTTTTCGCTAAAAAAATTTAGTAATTTTCAAATATTAACCCTTGTAGCCTGAACTAATAATTATGACAAACGAAGCCCATGCGTACATAAAATTGCATGTTATTTTTGAAAAGTGGGTCTTTTTTTCCTGTCACTTACCGTATGTTAATTATCTCCCAAAATATAGGCTATTATATATCAATTTAAAGCTTAAAGCTTATGAACTGTATTTTAAGGTGGAAATATCAAAATTGATGTTCCCTGTAGGATTAAGGGTTCGCTGTCAGGCATCAGGAGACAACAGACATCAGCCGACGACAACAAACATGAGAAACACATTGCAAAACCATATTTACGACACTGTCCGAGCTTGTCAATCTTATATAACAAAATCTTTATTCTCTATGTCATTACTGATAACTGAAAAATAAGTGTATCTTATGCATTTCTAATATAATATCACAAAATTTACATATATATATTGCAATAATCACTCAAGACCACAGCCATGCGTGAACTTGAAAATGTAAACAAACACGAGATTTCTGGGTAATATGGCTGAAAGACAGGCTATCATCTGATTGGCTTTCTTGGAAAAAGGAGGGAGATGGTCAGCCAATAAAAAGTAACCATCTCTTGATGTGGGTTGGGCTTATTTAAGCGAGTAATTTGAAAGTGACTACATATCGCCACAGAGTAAGCAGTAAAAGCCAGTGTATAGCCTCACGGGTTAAAAGCTTAATAGTTATGTAAACACAGCAAAATATCAATCAGGTGTCAAGTAAAATCCCTCAATATTGATCTATTGTCATCGTAATATATAATGTATAAAAAGAAACAATGTTCATCCTCTCTCTCTCTCTCTCTCTCTCTCTCCATGACGACACACTATTGGCTGAAGGAGTTGTAAGTAGCCATTAACAAAGCTTGTAGCTTGATGCTTTGTATGTACTGTCAATAGTGTATGAATTGTACTTTTGTCTATCTCTCTCTCTCTACCTCTCCTACTGAGATGAGAGAGGGAATTTTATGCATATGTAACCAGTATTTTTTTTTTGTATGAAAAAACATGTTTTGATATTGGAAAAACCTATTTTTGGTAGTAGCAGTTACCTTCCATGGGCTACCAGAGCTCCATGGTGACCAACCTAATATCAAAGAATTCTCTTCTATTTGGTCTTTTTGGCCAGGTTTTGTGTTGTAATGATTAACATTATAACACGTGATGGAGTATATAATGAACTCAAAGATAAGGCAGCACTTTCCCTTATCTTCAGCGAAGCTGAACCCAGTTTTTCCGTCAAAAGAACCTGCAAGAAAGAAAAGTGACTATTGTGCATGTGCGTCCGCCCTCGTTTACAAATGGGTCATTAAAGACCACAGAGCCATTACTCTGTTGGTCAATGCAGGATCCCTTGCCCAAATCTCATGCCTTTTCATCAGGGAAGTGGGAGGGTTTTGAGGGCTCAACAGTGACTACCAAAAATAGGTTTTTCCTACGTCAAAACCTGTTTTTTGATAGCATAGTCACTTGTTTCGTCTTCAAGGAGCTTTAAAAAGAAATTGACAGGTGACGAAAAAGGCTTAAGCTCTCACTTTTTAATCCCAACAACCCAAAGGAAAAAAAAAAACTGGTCCGAGGCCAAGCCACAGATTTCAAGTCCCATTCTTTATTCCAAATGCTCTTCAGGTTTTGGTAACAAGGAACAAGAAACTATACATGAACTTACATTTTAGGATGTAGTTCTATGGTAGCTTACCTAAGCATGCTGAGTTTGGTTGAGGTACTGTTGCCCTTCTCCCAGTGATAGTTAACATACTCACCATCAATAAGATCCCTGGTTTTCTGCCGTAGCACCTAGGGGTTAAGATTAACCATGCCACCTACTGATACACAGTGTAGTCGAATTTGTTTGAGCATGAGGCAATAATTTAACTGATGACCACCCTGTACATTTGGAGACTTCGAAAGAGACATTCCTGAAAAAGGCCAACGATGTACTTACTTTCCTAATATGTGACCTAGGAAAGGAGTGTGGATCTGCCTTTTTAATGAGAAACACTACAATTGTTCTCAGCCCTTGTAGGGAGAGTGGTTAGTTTGTGCTAGGGTGTAAGAAAGTAGGACCCTCTGGGATGTTTGCTGTGACTTCTAAGTAAACCTTAAGTGCTTGAACAGGGCATAATGTCTTGTCTGCTAAATTGAGTTTTCTTGTAAGATTAAATTTTCTTTTGGAGGATCCTCATTCTTGGCCAGGAATGATAGGCCGGGAGACAATAGTAATTGATGGTCAGCTGTATGCGTGATGCATCGTCCCCTGCTAAGAGAGCCCAGATCACTAATACAAGCTCCTGATGCTAATGCAATCAAGATCGCCGTTTGAATCATGAGCTTGTGGTTGTTTTGGGTCCGCTGAATTTGACAGAAGTCTAAGCACCTTGTTCAGGGACCAAGTAATTGGAAGCCTTAAGGTGCAGGGACCAAGTAATTGGAAGCCTTTCAGGAGAGGGCCTTTGTAGAGCAAAAGACTGCAGAAAGGAAGTGACAACTTCTATACTGGAGTCAATCCCAAATCCATAAAGCAAGGGTTTAGTTAATGCAGCCTTGTATGCCATGACTGTTGAATCCATAAAGCAAGGGTTCCGTTAATGCTGCCTTGTGTGTCATGACTGTTGTAACTGCAAGGCGTTTGTCTTCAAAAGGGTGTATAAGAAAAATAAAAAGTGTTTCTATAGAAATCTCAACTGGGTTCTCAGTATAGATATAATCTAACCATATCTTCCATACAGACTGGTATTGTCGGATAGATGGTGTCCATAATTTTTGCACTACGTACCTAGCAATGTTGGGTGAGTAATTTTCACAACAGATATTCTAAAAATCCATACATGAAGGTCTCAGCTCAGAAAGGAGGGTGCGTAAACGACTTTCCCTCTGTCTGGGATAGAACAGCGGACAATAGTGGAATTGATCTTTTCATCCGTTGCTGAAGTAATAGGAACCAAAGCCTGTTTGGCCAATTTGGGGCTATTAAGTAAGCTGTTCCTCTGAAGGTTAAAAGTTTGCTCAAAACCTTCAAAATCTGGGACAATGGAGGAAAAAGATATCATCCTCCCCTTGTTCCAGTCTTTAGGAAGGCGTCTCTTGCTGTTGCTTGACTGTCCAATTTGGAGACACATATATTAGGAGTTTGTGATTCTTGTACACGGCAAACAGGTCCACTTCCAGTTGTGGAAGCACGCTGGCTATTGTTTGAAAAGAGTGGTTGTCCAACATCCACTCTGTTGAGGCTGTCGTTTAACTTGATAGAGAGTCTGCTATTACAATGAGATCCCCTGTGAGGTGAATTACAGACAAGTGCCATTTCCTTGCTTGCGCCATCCGAAGGATGACTAGCATTATCATATTAAGAGGAGGTGAACATGATCCTGACCTCTTCATGTAGGATATTGTAGTTGTGTTGTCTCTCTCTTCTGGAGGTTTAAGTTTTTCGAGAGACAAAAAGACAGCCAACAGCTCCAGGAAATTGATATAAGAATTCCTCAGAGTAGCTGATCACTTCCCTACCACCTGATGATCCTTTCAACGTCCTCCTAACCTGTCAACGAGGCATCTGTGTGTATTGTCAATCATACAGTCAGAGGAGTCAGGGTGACCTGTTTTGTCAGAGATTCCTTTCGGATCAAAGGCCGAAGTATCTCCCCTACTTTTTTAATCTTTTGATGAGGTCAGTCTCGCATCTTTTTTCTTGCATGCAGTAGCCAGAATTTGTTCACATTTTTAGTTGCAATCTAAGTATTGGATCTATTACTGATACGAACTGCAGCAAGACCATCATACATTCTAATTGCCATCTGGAAACTCTGGGATTTACAAGGAACCTTTTGAGGATTTGCCTTATTTTGTTTTGAGTATGATGGGGAGAGACAGCAGGCTGTGAAGAGTTTCCCGACACAGTTCCAGCCACTTGAAGTGTCTGCTGGGCGTGAGGTGGGATTTTTTCAAATTTATTATAAAACCTTTAGACTGTAGTCTGTTGACCATTGCTCTTAGGTCTTTCAAGCACTCTTTTCTTGCGGGTCCCCAGATCAACCAGTTGTCTAGGTAGGCTATTGGTTGTAATCCTTTTTGCTTGAGTTCTCGAACTAACAACGTTCCTAATTTTGTAAAATATTCTTTTGGCAATGTTTAGCCCAAAAACATGACTTTGAATCTGTACATATCTTTCCCTATCCAGAATCTTAGGAAGGGGCGGAAGGGAACGGCTATAGGGTCGTGCCAGTATGCATCTTTCAGATCTATAGAAACTGTACAAGTCCCTTTTGGAATGATTTAACGTAATTAGGCAATGGTAATTATCCAAAACTTTTGGCAAACAATGTGCTTGTTCAATGTTGATTGGTTGAGAATCACTCTTCTTTTGGAGGAATCCTCTTTTTGAAGACACTGAGGAGACGAGGGACGTACTTGGTGGCAAATATACGCATGTTTCTCTACAAGCCCCATTAACAGGGCCTTTCTGCACATACTGTATAAATAATGTTGTCCTCCCACAGGGAAAACTTCCAGTTGATGTCAAAGCTGACTCCCAACCATACAATTTCAATTGGTATCTGCCGCCTCCTCTGCCTTTGCCTTTGATAGACATTCCAGGTGTTGCTTTTCCTTTTTCCCCCCTAAAAGATGGTTTTGGACCTTGTGGAAAAGGATGTCCTTGCTGTTGTTGTTGTTGTTGTTGTTGCCCCTTTGTAGGGAATTGTCCCTTCTGATCACCTATTTGTTTTTTGAGGAAAACTTTTGGGAGTGACTTGAGGCTTATATGATTTTTTAACAAAGTGAGCCTTTTTTGGGGCTGGGTATGGGGAAATTTTGGGTTCCTTGTTTCCTGAATTCCCCTTTCCCCAGAAGAGCATACACTGTACAATTCTGTTGGCAGGCATACTCGTTGAGTTGAGCCACACCAGACTTCTCAAACACCTTGTGCTGCCACACGGATCATTGCCTGCTGGGACTCAACTGCAGGCATCGAGGAAACGAAATTAACCATCGCTGAGACATCTTCTTCCCTGAAAAGGGAGTCAGCAATCGCAAGGGGGGCTCTCAAAAGTATTCTCTTATGAATGTCGGGGAAGTGGGGGGAAGGTGACTCAGGTAAAGGTCTCTCCTCTTCTTCCCGACAAACGTAGTACATCCTGCTGCGATGTTTGCCTATGAGCCAAGTCCATAGACACAGATGTTATAAGGCTGTCGAAAAGCACCGGGTCTGACGGCACATACCCATCTCGTTTTAGGAAGCCTACGAGCCCGGAGAGCATCCACACAGAATGCGAAAGGGCCTCCTACTGTCCCCTAAAAGTATCCTCTAAGATAGCTGATTCCCTCAAGGAAATACTTACTTGTCTCGTAGCTGCGGGTACCCTAGAAAGGAGCGCCTCTACAGATTCATTCAGAGGAACCCTAGACCCAGCCGCAGGATTACCTGCAATACCATATACAGTAGTGGTTTCCTCTTAGGAAGCAGCGTAGAATCCTGTCTTCCTTCTGCTACTGTCAAAGCCAACCGCACATCCGCCTCTCTCAATGCCTGATCCACTTTACCAAACCAAGGGAGTTATACGATGTCTTTACCACCGCCGGCTTGGTAGAGTATAACTCTTCGAACATGGACTGGTAAGTCTTGTTTGGCTCCACCGCAATCCTGGACTGCGGAAACAAATGGTGAATGAACTCAATCATTCGCTTGTATTCGCTATCTCCTGAATACTGAAAACTAGATTCTGACGGAGGGTGATCGTCATCCACTGAATTCTCATTTTCTTTGTCTTCTGGTTGATGTGGAGCGGAGAGACAGAGAGAACCCAACCCTGGCATACCCGAACCTGGAGACCAAGGCCCTACCTCTTCTGGAACCTTATTTTCCCTAGCTGTCAGTGTGTGAAAAACCTGAGCCAGCCACAAAGGGCTGCGTTAAACCTGCGTCCCCCTTATCATAGACGTTACCCCCATATCAGTTGACCGAGTCATTTGACTCGGCGCCACACCCGCACCGTGCATACCTTCACCTAAGTTACCTACTTTCGTCAAACCTGGTTGCATAACCCCTAATCCACAATGGGAGGATGACACAGCCTGACTACTTGTCTTAGAACCAACCGGAGGTACAACCCCCAACCCTAGGTGGGGGTGGCCAGTACTACCACCCTGGACAGGGGAATCCCTCTTCATGAAAGTACTAGTGTCCGCAGTCGCGGAAACACCGAATGAAACCGGATAAGAAAATTGACCCAATGAGCCTGGAAGAGACCCGAAACTGACCCAACACCATATACTCCACTCGTCGTACCTGCGATCTTCTGACCCGGGGAATAAAAGTCATAGAAGTAGGAGAAGTAAAGAAGGAGTCACACCCGGGACCACCACCGGACCCACAATTGCAGAAGTCGGACAGGTCGTAGAAACACCTGTCTGTCCCACACTAAGTGTAGTAGTTAACGCTGGTTATTGCAGTAACGAACGAGGGATTACTGTCACCCGTGTTGAACAGCTGCGGGTACAAAGAGGAAGGTAACCCCGGAGGAACTTGAGGAACCAATTGCATTTCTTGCCATATTCTAGAGTGCGCTTGCTCCCCACTCGAAATCTCGTTACTCGACCCTTTTGGTTTAGATAACTCCGATATAGCTACCTTCTCAGGTTCCGCATGCGGAAGCTCAGAAGCTCGAGAAGTGTGTTGTGTGAATAGGCGAGACACTGTAGGGGGAGCCCCCGGAACTCGAGATTGTGAACTTACAGCTGTAGTTATCGAAAGAGGTACCGAAGTGTGACTTGGAAGGAGAGGAAAGGAGGTATCATGAGAAGGTCATTTAGAAGGCAAGGAAGGAAAGGTAGTATCCGAAACGGGGAAACAATGAAAAAGAAGCATTAGAATGAGATGAAGACATCTTTTCCAATGAAAGAAAATAAATAGAATTACTCCCACCTTGGTGATCCAAAAACAAATCTTGTGAAAACTCAGGAAAGTTCTTGATGACATGGTCCCTTATGTTCGAGAAACCTAAATGAAAACATTGTCGTACCAGAACTCTGTACCCTTGAGAAAGGCTTAAGAAATCTGCATTATGCTCTGCCAGATTAAACGGCGTGTTAGCCATTGCACTGCCTCCAGCTTGGGGATCTGAGTTCATTCCCGTCGGAAAAGGAACCTTGGGCGACGAGGGCATCTCTAACTTACTGTCTCCCGATCCTGTAACTGACTTGTTCGATTTAAATCGGCTAGAATTACTGGAAGGAACAATATCTCGGATGGATCCAGGGGGAAACCAGACCTAGGGGGGCTGAAATCAGAGCCCGAGGGAAGTTTACCTTGGAACTTCTCCTCCAGTACATCTACTTTGAGATCCCTAACCATCTTTGTCTCTCCTAAAAACTAGTTTCTGATCACCGCTTACTCTTTTAGGGAAAGGGGGAATCTACTGCTAACACTGTCTGCTCCACGCCAGGGGAGCCGGCAGATTCTACCTTTTTGGCCTGCGAATCTCCATAACCCCCAGCACCCGTTAGGGCTGGTTCAGGAACAGACAGGGGAGCTGAAAAAGAAAGATTAGCACTTTGTTCCCTATTACTAATTTCCCTACTCTCGATCAATTTTCCCATTAACCCTTAAACTCCAACTGGACGTACCATATGTCGACTAAAATTGTCTGTTGGGTGTCGTCGAGGACGTCGTGCGTCGACTACAAAAATTTCAACCTTTACGGTCAACTCTGACTCGACCAAATGGTCAAAAAACGCAATTTTAAGCTAAAACTCTTACATTCTAGTAATATTCAGTCATGTACCTTCATTTTGCAACACACTGGAAGTCTCTAGCACAATATTTCGATTTATGGTGAATTTTTGAAAAAACTTTTTCCTTATGCCCACAAAAAAGAAAACTGGTAACTCTGCCGAAAAAATTTCAGAAATTCTTTACATGTTGTCGTAATTTTTGCACCATTTTATATTAGCCGTTAAATAAAGTTTTACATATATGAAAATGTGCGCAATTTCATGTAAAATACAAAAAAAAACAACCCATGGTTGTAGCTTTTATTGGTTTTGAAATATTGTCATATAAATCACAATAAGTGCCAAAATTTCAACTTTCGGTCAAATTTAACTCGACCGAAATGGTCGGAAAACACAATTGTAAGCTAAAACTCTTACATTCTAGTAACAGTCAAACATTTATCTTCATTTTGCAACAAATTGGAAGTCTCTAGCACAATATTTTGATTTATGGTGAATTTTTGAAAAAAAAAAAAACACATTTTCCTTACGTCCGCTCGTGGTAACTCGGCCGAACATCTCGGAAATTCTTTTGTCACTTTGTCGTAATGTTTGCACCGTTTTATATTAGTCGTTACATAAAGTTTTATATATGAAAATGTGCGCAATTTCATGTAGAATACAACAAAAAATAACTCATGGTTGTAGCTTTTATCAGTTTCGAAATATTTTCATATAAATCACGATAAGCGCCAAAATTTCAGCTTTCGGTCAACTTTGACTCGACCGAAATGGTACAAAAACGCAATTGTAAGCTAAAACTCTTACATTCTAGTAATATTTAATCATTTACCTTCATTTTGCAACAAATTGGAAGTCTCTAGCACAATATTTCGATTTATGGTGAATTTTTGAACAAAACTTTTTCCTTACGTCCGCGCAGTAACTCAGCCGAACATCTCAGAAATTCTTTCCTCACTTTCTCGTAATGTTTGCAACGTTTTATATTAGTCGTTACATAAAGTTTTATATATGAAAATGTGTGCATTTTCATGTAGAATACAACAAAATATAACTCATGGTTATAGCTTTTATCAGTTTTGAAATATTTTCATATAAATCACGATAAATAGAAAAAATTCTACCTTCGGTCAACTTTAACTCAACCGAAATGGTCGAAAACTGCAATTGCAAGCTAAAACACTTACAGCCTAGTAATATTCAATCAATTACCTTCATTTTGCAGCAAACCAGAAGTCTCTAGCACAATATTTCGATTTATGGTGAATTTTTGAAAAAAAACTTTTTTTTTACGTCCATGGCGTTACAAATTCATGCATCATTTTGTGATAATATTTTCTCTGTGTTGCTTTGATCGTTTTACAATTTGTTATATACCAAAATCATCGCAATTTAGTGTACAATACAAAGAAAAAAACTCGTTAGCTTTAACCGTTTTGCTCACAGTGCGATTTGTATACAATTATATATGAAATTTTTTTTTTGTGCTGTCATACATTTCAATATTTATATATGACAATGATATTTTTTTTCATTTCTGATGGCTGCATACTAAACTTCAGGCAATGACAAAAAAAGGAGCCAAAAATGAACTCTTAATCTTAAAAACTAAGCGTGCTGTGATTTTTGAAAAAACTTTTTTCCGCTTAAGTCGGCGCTCACTCCCGAATTTCGCATACAACAGACACTTTTGTAAATAGAGGCTCGGCGTTTAAGGGTTAAGTTTGTAAACAAACTAGTCATACTTGATGACAACCTTTCCTCTAATTTCCTAAAAAGTACTGACTCCAAGTCCTCAGATTCTTCAACTTTAGATTCAATGGGTAACTTGCGTTTACTCTTAGAAGCTAACGAGTTTCTGTGCTTGACATATGCTTCCATCCGGTCGTTCGACCAGTCCCTACATTCATCACATCTCTTATCTATACTACACAGAACTTTCCTACACCTAATGCATAGAGAATGTCCATCATGTTTGAGGGTACTCATCCTTCTTTTGCAGGCTGAGAAAGATCAAAGCTTTTTCTCTACATCTCCGGCAGGTTGATCGGGGAGCGAGGCAGCCGAGGATGGTTTCTGGTTGATGGAGGAATTCTTGTCTTTAGCTGTGGAGTCCATACTTACAGCTGAATTCGTCAATGTTTCAGGTATCCAACAATTCCAAAGAGAAGTCCAAAACGTAATCCAAAAAGAAGCCAAGGTCACTTAAATCACTCTCACAACCTATGTGGGGGGTTGGGCTGAGAGACCAATAAAGTTCGCTAGCAACAGGATGCGTCCTATGCGTCCTGTCAGGCGAGCGAACAGAATGCGATTGGAAAGGAGGGGGGGTTTCTGCCGACCGGTGCAAATAGCAGGGTTGCCATCGGTGGGCAGGTAACTCAGTAAACAATGTTTACCTGCAGCGTTGGTAATGCGTTGGCAGTTAAAATTTTTTAACAATGTAGTTAAATGAGTGGGGTTATGTTCGGGCTGGTCAGGTGACCAGGGCTAATTCAGGTGTTCAGGGAGTGTACTGCAATATGAAAGATGTTTTAACTTGATAGCAGCAACTGAAAAAGTGCTGGTTGATGGCTGACGAAGGGGGGTTTCCCCCACATCCCTCCTACTAACAGTTAACTACCTTGTTACTAATTTTCACTGACTAATCAAGCTCACAGTGAAAAATACTCCTACATAAAATGTTCTGGTTTGTACAGTAGTCCCATAGGAACAGGAACAACTACATGTTTCCACTTACTATGGGTAAAATCAACAATAAGAACCTACAATAACACTATATGAAAGAAAAATAGTATACCTGTGTTATACAGTTAGTTGATTTAACATGCAAATGTGTGTAATATTGGTTGTTACATGATTAAAATCTGACAAACACACCAATTAGAAGACTTTCTTTAAACTGCAGTAACAAACCTCTGTTGTATATCCAGTAGCTTGGATGAAGAGTTGAAATTCTGCATTAGATACTTCATACACATCCATATAAAATGAATCAATTTCTACCCATCTAGCTGGTTGTTCCCCATCTGCCTCAAAATGGGGATGATTGGTACCCATAATAAACTTTCCTCCAGGTATCTTCAGCATCTGATGAGTTCGAACAATATCAGAAGGAATATTGGCACTTTCACTGTATTTCCAGCTTGGTTTCCCTTCTGATTGTTCATTTTTTTCAGCACCTGAATCTTCAGATTTTTCTCTGTTTGCCCCAGCACATCCACATCCACTCCCAGTTTTTGTTTCAGTGTCTCCTTCCAAACTACACTGTTCTTCTAATTCACTGTTAGTCACCATATAAAGCGACAAAGCTATAACTATCACAAAAATGAATGCCCCTGTCATTTTTGGACTCTTCACTTGCACCTGAAAAAAAGGATTGATATGATATAGACAAGGACTTTAAAAAATTAGAGAGAATCAAAAGGGATTTTGATAGAGGCAAGTAATTGCCCCATGAAAGAGATTTATGCTATCTAAAATACTTCTCTGATTTTCTGCTATCTGTACAAGAAATCAATGTGCAATGCAGGAAGTTGGACCCATTGTGTAAAATATTGGTTTTTATGGGGATAAAATACAACACTTTTCCTGTGTGTAAATCTTGGTAAGCATTACTGTTATATTACACTCCAGAATTTTCAGTCCTCATCAGAGGGAATGAAACTATATAAAAATTTCCACAAGGACAGGATATTTATATCAGATTCGAACTTGCTCTTCTGACTACGAGATCATTCTAGTTTGTTGCAGTTATGCTGTCCATCTGCTGCTTAATTGGGGTATTCTTCCTGGGTGTGAGTCATGTAGGTCAATTATTAGGCTTTCCATCAGTCCAAGTAATAAGTCCAAGTACAGTAGTAAGTCTAGATTAGGCTATTAGCTTCCCTGATAAATTTGGAGAGCTCAGTTTCTCTACGAACACAGCTTGCACTTATCTTGTCTAAAGCACAAATGATTTTTTCCAGGTAACATTAGTATTGAGTTAATTAGGAATTCCTTTGCAAACCTGCAGTGCTTTATATTATTGCTTTTATCAAACAGTTTACTATCCCTAAAATTCATTCAATGGTAAAAATCTCAACAATGCGTGGCTACTGCATTGTTCCAATTATTAACATCATTACCTCTTTTGTGCTGCTTGATGCATTTCTCATGATTTCTTCTTCCTGTCTCCCCCACATAAGGCAAATATGACATTTTCATGATAAAATAAAGTTTTCTATATGCTTAGCTAGAGTTTCTACTTGAACAGCAGCTATAATTTTGAATTCCGCGGTAGCGATTCTTTTGTTAGTGTAGATGACGAGACCCCGCCCACTTTCACGGTAAAAAAAGGAACAACCCAGCCAAAAGCTCAATTTGTTTATGCTTAAATGTCCATGCGCAGGGAGTAGGACGGCTCCATCTGTAATTATTGGGTAAGTATATATAAAAATGAGATTTTTATAATAAAATTAAGTTTTACCATACTTACCTAACAATTATGATAGCTGATCAGTTCCTAACGGCAGCGCTTTTAAATTGCACGCGATTGTACTGCAATTGCCGGTAACTGGTGTCGCCATCTACTGCCATCCCACTCGGTAGTCCCAAGGATCACGTACTGGTGAGTCAATTTCTGTGCCTGCCACACTATCCACCTGAGGGGAGGAAGGGTGGGTTATGACACATAATTATTAGGTAAGTATGGTAAAACTTAATTTTACTATAAAAATCTCATTTTTACCATAACGATTACCTAACAATTATGATAGCTGACTCACTACTGAAGGAGGAGGGCATGGATTAGATAGAACCAATCCATATAGGCAAATAATTCAGTCCATATAACAGTATAAAATACTGCTTGTGATCCTTACCTCATAAGGGAGCTACTGCAGGAAGGTACTGCCTCTGGTCGGTGCTCCTCTTACTAGTAGAAAGTGTGGAAGGTAGTCCACAGAGTGCTTCTACTGGGATGGAATCCCTGAAGTCATGGATTGCTCCGGAGACTTGCAGAGAAATAAACAAGTTTGCCCTTGCCCTAGGCTAAAGACCAGACATACAATTGCGACACCAAAACCTAAATAAACCAAAAACCCTTCCACCTATATACAATAAACGATTGGAGGACACCTCAGGGTGGCACTAACCCCCCGCTTCCCATAACCGACAACCAATATACAAGATAAAAAGAAAAATATTAAAAGAAGGAATAAAATAGGCCAATTCCTACGATGTTTCACCTACTACCATGCCAGCCACGGACAAAGGTCCGAGGGAGAAGGAATCACTAAAGACCATCTCCAAATCCTTCAAGTAATGTACCGCAAATACTGATCTGGACCTCCAGAAAGTATTTTGAATAATAGCATTAAGTGACAGATTGTGTTTAAATGCTGTGGAAGTTGCCACTGCCCTGACTTCGTGAACTTTTAACTTTGAGCAGACGGATGTCCTCTTCTCGTATTTGTGTGTGTGCTTCAATAATGAGGTTCCTGAGGAAGAATGAGATTGCATTCTTTGAGAGAGGTTTAAGAGGGTTCCGAACGGAGCACCAAAGTCTAGGAGAAGGACCCCTAATTTTCTCCGTCCTATGCAAGTAGTATCTAAGAGCTCTGACGGGACACAGTTCTCTCTCGTCTTCTTCTGGTCCTACTAGGGCGGCGAGGGGACCAAAGGGTTCTCATTCTTGGCGAAAAACTTTGGAATGAGGGAGTAAAGGGCATCATCTTGAGCAAAGCCTACCTTCTTCTCTACTGCGTGTAGCTCGCTGACTCTCTTTGCAGATGCTATGGCAAACAGGAAGTCTTCTTCGTAAGGTTCTTCAGAGAAGCAGAACGGAGAGGCTCGAATGAGGGAGATGAGAGCCATTTTAGGACGACGTCCAGATTCCAAGTGAGAGGAGGAGAGGAAGTCTTGGTGGTTCGAATGACCTAACCAGATCGGTCAAATCCTCATTATTAGTGAGATCAAGATCACGATGTTTAAAGACTGAGGATAGCATGGCACTGTATCCTCTAACAGTGGAGACGGCTAGCTAACGTTCGTCCCTGAGGAACAGAAGGAAGTCCGCTATCTGTGCAATAGAGGTCAAAGAAGAAGAGATCTTATTCTTCTTACACCATCTTCTGAAGACTGTCCACTTGGACTGGTACAGCCTGTTAGAAGATTTCCTTCTGCACTTTGCAATTGCTTCCGCAGCTCATCTTGAAAAGCCCTTCTTCCTAGCGAGTTTCCTGACAGTCTGAAGCCTGTAAGGTCCAGCGTAGACAACCCCTAATGAAACTTGCGAAAGTGGGGCTGTCTGAGAAGATGCTTCTTGATTGGAAGAGATCTCGGGTAGTCCTGAAGGAGCCTGACTAGGTCCGGAAACCACTCCTTCCTTGGCCAGAACGGCGCAATCAGAGTCATGGAGACGTTCTGGTGGTTCATCACCTTGTTGATGACTTGCCTTATCATCCCGAAGGGGGGAAAGGCGTAAAGGTCTAGGTCCGACCAATCGAGCAGCATTGCATCCACTGACCAAGCCTGTGGATCTGGAACCGGCGAACAAAACGGGAAGAGCATGCTGGCTGGTCCAGGGTCCATTCTGAAGGAAGGACCTGATTTCTCCTGCTGAGCTCGTCCACTATGACATTTCATTTCCCTTGGACAAATCTTGGAACAATGCAAACTGGTAGCGAGTTCGCCCAAAGGAGGAGTTCTCTTGTAAGTTGGTACAGGGAGAATGAATGGGGGCACCTTGCTTGCAGATGTAAGCTGGTGCTGTGGTGTTGTCCGCATGAATGACCACAGTCTGGCCCTTGATTCTGTCCGAAAAAGCCAGGAGACCCAGGTGAATAGCCAGAAGCTCTTTGTGATTGATGTGGAGAGCCTTCTGGGATTCCGACCAGAGTCCCAATACCTTGGAACCTTCCAGCAGGGCTCTCCAACCAACGTCCGAATGCGTTGGAGAAGAATTGTACAGTGGGGATGGGAGGAGAAAGATTCAGGCCTTCTAAGAGTCTCTCCTCTGACAGCCACCAATGAAGATCTTGCTTGATAGCTTCTGTGATGATAAAAGTCTGGGAAAAGGAGAGTTCCTGGACCAAACTTGTTCCAGGAAGAACTGAAAAGGTCTCAGGTGGAGGCAACCCAATCTCACGAATTTTTCCACCGACGACAAGGTCCCTAGTAGACTCATCCACTCCTGGGCCGAGCATTCCCTTCGGCTCCTGAAATGTCGGACGGTTTGGAGACAACTCTGTACTCTTTTCGGGGAGAGAAAAACCCAAAAAACTAGAGAGTTCAGAGTCATCCCCAAATAAAGAATACTCTGACTGGGAATTAGTTGCGACTTTGGCAGGTTGATGATGAGTCCCAGAATGTTTGCCAAAGCGAGTGTCCTCCTTAGGTCCTCTAAGCACAGACTTTCCGAGGAGGAACGGAGAAGCCAGTCGTCCAGATAAAGGGACACATTTACACCCAATAGATGTAGCCATTTGCCCAGTGGGGCGAGGACTCGTGTGAAGACTTGAGGGGCTGTTGAGAGTCTGAAGCACATTGCTTTGAAATGGAAGACTCTTCCTTGGAACATGAAGCGAAGGAACTTCCTCGAATCCTGATGGATGGGGACGTGTAAGTATGCGTCCTCCATGTCCAGGGAGACCATCCAGTCCCCCTTCCGAAGAGACGATAGACCGGACTGAGGGGTCTCCATAGCGAACTAAGTCTTGGACATGAACTGGTTGAGGGCGCTGACATCCCAAACCGGTCTCCAACCGCCTGAGGTCTTGGTAACTATGAAGAGACGATTGTAGAACCCTGGCAACGACGGATCTTGAACTTCCTCGATCGCTGATTTGAGGAGAAGAGCTTCTACTTCCAGACTCAAGGCAAGAAATTTGTCTGATCCTGGAGAGTAAGCGGACAATGGAAGAGGCTTGCAAGTCAAAGGTGGAGGTTCTTTGAAGGGAATTACATAAACAAAGCGAAGGACTTGGACAACCCAAGCTTCCGCATCGCAACGAGCCCATTCCCTCCAAAAAAGCTGCAGCCTGGCTCAGTCTGTTGGGCGAAGGAAAGAGGACTCACTTGGTGTTGGGTTTGGAAGAAGACTTGGACTTGGACTTGTATGGGGGGCGCAGGTTGGTCCTGGGTCTGTGGTAAGGACAAGACTTGCCCCCTCGAAAGAGTTGAAGAGGAGATGCCGACTTGGTCGGGGCTGTCGTTGTTGGCTGTGGCTTCTTGAAGAACTGGGCGAGCAGGTCATTGGTCGACGTCTTCTCGAGGGAAGAAGCAATATCCCTGATCAACTCTTCTGGAAAGAGATGTTCTTTGACCAAGGGAGCGAAGAGCAAGGCAGATTTCTGAGTGGTGGTGACCCCTCTGGTAACGAACGAGCACCAGAGTTCCCTTTTCTTGAAGACTCCTAAAGCGTAAAGGGAGACTAACTCGTCCGCTGCGTCCCTCACAGACTTGTCTCCACAAGACAAGAAACTCACAAGTTTCGACGTCACGTCCTCTGGGATGTCAGGGCAGTTCTCAATCTTGGATGCTAAGACACCCACAGTCCAATCTAAAAGACTGAGGATCTCTAGCACCTTGAAGAGGTTCTTGACGAGATGGTCCATTTCTGAGGAAGAGAAGAAAACTTTAGCTGATGAGAAAGCCGATCTTCTATTGGCGTCCACTAAACTAAAGAAGTCCCCCTGGGAGGAGGCAGAAACTCCCAGGGACGGAGCTTCCCCAGTAACATAGAATTGGTATCTCTTACTCTGCAACTTGGAAGGAGGAAATGCGAAATTTGCTTTTTCCGAATCTCTCTTGGCAGCCAACCACACATCGAGGCCTATGCAGGGAGCCGTGATCGCCTTCGATAAAGACAGTTTGGGAACGATCAGATCAGGCCTCGGCCTTCTCATACAAAAAATGGACTGCAGAGGCTTAGGTGAAGGAGCAACGAAGCATTTGGGATAAGTGGTCCACAGACACCTAAGCAGGTTAGTATATGCCGAATAAAAAGTAGATTCCTCTTCTGGGACTTCCTCTTCCGACGAAACTGGGGACAAACCAGGTACAGCAGGCACAGAAGCGGCAGGCGATGGGGTTGTTGGTTGAACAGGCGTGGAAGGCGCTGGGGTCGCTGGTTGCACTCCCTTAATTAAACAATATCATCTAATTGCCTCCTAAGAGGACCCAAGACGTCGTCTGAAGTGGAAGACCGAGGACGCGGCGGAATTCCTGAAGGAGGAACGATTGGCGCCCTGGGCGCAAGTGGCGCTTCAGGCGCGAGAGGCGACACTCGGAGATCCGCTGGAGGGGAGGCAGCAGCACCCTCCCACTGAGCAGAAGGTGCTCGCGAACCCGGAGGGGCACAGGGCGTAGCCAATGTCTTGAGAGCTGCAGGAGGCGGAAGAGATGAAAGCGGGAAGTCCGTTTCTTAACTGGTGGTTGATGTAAGGTTTAATCGTCCGATGAACTGGAAGATATGTCAAGCGCACCTGGCGCCAGAGGCACACACTGCATCCCTCGACCTTTTCAATGGAGGAAGGGACAAATAGCCCAACCTTCAACGACCTTTTCAATGGTCTCTCCGACTCGGAAGCCGACGAGCGTCATTTGCGCCGTCGAGAGAGGAATGCGCTTGTGGGCAAAAAAAGAGGCTCCCTGACTCTTCTCCTGGAAGATTCCAGTACTGCTGGGAACGACATGGCACCTTTTCCGTGGTGGTCCGCCGTCTACAGGCTCTGCTGAGGCACTGTAGACTAGGTGAAACAGCGGAGGGAATTAGGAGCGATCGAAATAGAATGAGGCAAAGACCCAAGAGGCCCAAAGTCCTGTAAAGTCCCTCTATGTCTTCTCCCGGTGCAGGGGAGTGGGACAGTGAACTCTGTCTGGGTCCTGCTGGGACAAAAACCCTTCTCTCAGATGGCACAACACTTCAATGCACTAGGCACATTAGACTTCTCCATTAAAGTCTTCAACAAATTAATTTTACCCAACTCAAGTGCAAGTACTACCTGAAAGAAATTCAAACTTCCAATATTGTACTTCAGGATGGCCAGTAGATGGCAACACCAGTTACCGGTGTTTATTGCAGAATACAAACTGACTCCCACCAGTACAACGACTACCGAGCAGGATGGCTTAAAAGCGCTGCAATCGTTAGGAACTGATCAGCTATCATAATTGTTAGGTAATCGTTATGGTAAAACTTTATTTTATCATAAAAAAAGTAATTTTATATAAGTAACTTACCCAGCAATTACTCAGCTGATTCCACACTGAAAGGTGTTAGGAATCATGGACAAGATAAAGGTTTTTAAAATACTGATAAAGTTACCGAACTTGAGGGAACAAAATTTAGGCTAGCATTGAAAAAAATGCTTGTTGTTCCTTACCTGGTGAGAGAGCAGGTAGATACTGCCTCTGGTTGGCGCTCATCTCAACCTGTAGCGGCATGGTGCAGTAGCCATGAAGCGCCTCTACTGAAGTGGGAAACTTCGCAGCGAAGGAGTACTCTGAAGGCTGATGAAGTATAGCAAAGGCTTTGCAACGAAGGTGATTACCAAAGGCCGACAAAGCATACATACCTGCCCCTGCCCAGGGCACAGTACCAAAAAAACACAAATACCAGACAACAAAGTCACCTACACCAAATATTTAAAAAAACATAAAAAATAAATTAAAATACATGACCACTGCCCAACACTAAAACTGGTGGGCACTCCAGGTACTTAGTAACCCCCAGGCTCCCCTAGGACTCAACACCATGTTCAAGGCAAGGAGGCAAAAAATGAGAAAGGGGTACTTCCTACACTTCCTCCACCAGCTACAGACACAGGTCCCAAGGTAATGCAATTCTCGTAAATTGTCTTGACGTCTTGTAAATAGTGCATCGCAAACACTAATTTACACCTCCAATATGTTGCTTGCAAGATTGCGGAGAGGGAAAGGTTATGCTTAAAAGCTACCAAAGTAACAACTGCCTGACACCGTGTGCTCTAACTTTCTCTGCTATTTGGGAGTGTGACTCCATGATGAGAGCCCTCAAGAAGAAAGAAATGGCGTTCTCGACAAGGGTCTAGGAGGATTTTTCACAGAACACCACAGATTACTAAACTGTCCTCTAATCTTCTTGGTACAATGTAAATAGTACCTGGGGGCTCTCATTGGGCACAGGTCTCTTTCTTCCTCTCCCATATCTAGAATATCTGATAAGCTTTTAACTGCAAAAGAACAAGGCCAAGGATGCAATAGGTTTTCGTTCTTTGCTAAGAAGCCTAAAGAAAAGGAACAAACTGAATCCCTGAGAAAATCTGATCCTCTTGTTGATTGTGTGAAGTTCACCGATCCTCTCTGCAGTGGCCAGAGCCACGAGAAAAATAGTCTTCCTTGTTAGACCCCTTAGAGAGGAAGAGCGCATGGGTTCAAAACATGAACTAGTAAGCCACTTAAGGACTACGTCCAGATTCCATGAGAAAGACTCCTCGTTTCTGGACTTGGGGATATTAAAAGACCTAATAAGGTCAGACAAATCCTGATTAGTAGAAATGTCAAGCCCTCTATGATGGAAAGCAGAGCTAAGCACTACTCTATATCCCTTAATTGTAGGAGCAGACAGGTCCTTAGTACATTTCAAATAATGCAGGAAGTCCGCTATTTGAGCGACAGATGTTTGAGAAGAAGAAACGTTGTTTCTTCGGCACCAAAGCCTAAATATTGACCACTTTGCCTGGTAGACTTGGTTGGAAGAGTTACGTCTACATTTGGAGCTAGTCTCCACCATTGATTTAGAAAATCCTTTAGCTCGAATGAGCTTGCTGACAATTGAAAGCCTGTCAGGGCCAGAGTGGATAGACCTTGACGGAACTTCCTGAAGTGGGGTTGTCTGAGAAGACTTGGAATCTCCGGGAGGAGTCTTGGGAAATCTACAAGGAGATCAAGCAGGTCCAGGAACCACTCCAGTGGCCAAAAGGGGGCCACAAGGGTCATCCTTAAGTTGTGATGTGAATGAAATTTCCTCAGTAATTCTCTGATCCTTCTGAATGGTGGGAAGCCATAAAGATCCAGGTTGGACCAATTTTGGCTCATCGCATCCGTCACCCATGCTAGGGAGTCCGGAAAGGGGGAGCAGAACAGAGGTAGTCGGTGATTCTTGGACAAGTCTATGGTCAGTTGTCCCCACAGAATCCACAGGCTGGCACATACCCAAGAATCTAGTGTCCATTCCGTACCATAGAGAGGAATTGTTTTTGATGGCTCAATTTGTCCAGCAAAGCATTGCACTTGCCATGAATGAACCAAGTGACCAGTCGGGTCTGGTTCTGGTCCGCCCAGCATAGGAGATCTCTCGCTATCTCGCAGAGAGAGAGAACGAGTGAATTCCCCCTGCTGTTTTATATATGACAAGGCCATGGTGTTGTCTGCACGGACTGTTACCGTCTTGTTGCAGACCTCTGTTGCGAAGTGTTGTAGTCCCAGGTATACTGCTTTTAATTCCTTTGAGTTGATATGTAGCTCTTTCCCCTTGAGGGACCATTTCCTGGAGACTTCTAGGTTCGCGACAAGAGCTACCTAACCTGTATCCGATGTGTCGGAAAAAAAGTCTAGGTCAGGGTTCACCAGGAGGAAAGATTTCCCTTCCATCAATCTTTCTTTGGACCTCCACCAATGCAGGTCCTCCTTTATCTTGGAAGTTATCGGAAAGAAGTGATGGTCTTGATGCACTTTCCGATCCCAACAAGCTCTTAGGTAAAACTGGAGCTGTCTCATGTGAAGCCTCCCTAGTCTGATAAATTGTCCTAGAGAAGCCAGAGTACCCAAGAGACTCATCCATTGAGTGGCGGAGCAAGAGTGAAGGCATAGGAACAGATCTATTTTCCTCGGACAGTCTTCCACTCTCTTGAGGGACAGAGAAGCCCAAAAACTCAGAGAATCTATCTGGATTCCTAAATAAAGAATCCTTTGGGAGGGGGTCATCTGTGACTTCTTGTGATTGAGTAATAGTCCTAATTCTTGAATCAATACTAGTGTCTTCTGTAGGTCCTCCATGCAACACTGCTTCGTGGCCATGTGGAGCCGCCAATTGTCCAGGTAGAGCAAGATGTTTACTCCCGCTAGATGAAGCCACCCCGCCAGGAGAGCGAGTGCTCAGGTGAATACCTATGGGGCAGTTGAGAGGCTGAAACAAAGTGCTCAGAGCTGAGATACTTGATCCTTGTACACAAACCTGAGGTACTTTCTTGAATCTACCTGTACAGTGCACAAATCAGAATGTGAAAGTATGCATCTTCCATGTCGAGGGAGATCATCCAGTCTCCCTGACGGATGGATGCAAAACAGAATGAGTAGTTTCCATATTGAATTTTGTCTTCTCTATGAACACATTTAACGCACTTACATCGAGCACTGGTTTCCATCCTCCTGAAGACTAGGGCACCACGAATAGTTTAGTTGCAGCAACCCCTCGACTCAAAATTCTTGACTTCTTCTATAGCTTCCTTGTTGAGAATAGAGGAAACCTCTTTAGAGGGGGCCGAATATCTCTCCGATCCTATGGAGTAAGCCGTCAATACGACGGGAGTGTTGGTCAAGGGCGGCCTCTCCCTGAAAGGGATGGAATATCCCTCCTTTAGCACTTTTACTATCCACTGATCCACCCCTTTCATACTTCATCTGTCCCAGAAGAGATGTAGCCTGGCACCGACTGAAGCATGGAGGACTGCATTCTCAATTGTGAGCGGCTGACTTCGTTGCAGACTTCTTGATCTCTCGAGATGTGAACCTAACTGCACCTCAAGACCTGGACTGGAGTTTGTTTGCCCCGTGAAAGGGCCATGGCTGAAGAGGAGCCGATTTCTGATATGTTACACCCTTAGATGTGAAAAAAACCCAGAGCTCTCGTTTGTTGAGTATGGCCATAGCATAAAGAGCAGCTAATTCCTGAGCACCATCTCTAACTGCCTTGCCAGCACAGGAAAGTAAGTTAAGAAGCTCCGGAGAGTCATCTTTCAAAAGAGAGGGATAGTTAATTTTCTTGGCCACAGCTTCTATGCACCAGTCAAGAAAGCTTAACACTTCAAATGATTTAAAAAGGCTTTTCAATAAATTATCTATTTCTTGCGCTGAGAAGAAAACCTTGGCAGAAGACAAAGTAGATCTACGTCCTGCGTCGATGAAGCCTGAGAAGTCCCCCTGGGAGGAGGCAGCCACTCCCAGGGAAGGAGCTTCTCCCGTCATGTAGGATAAGTAGCTCATACATGCAAGATGGGAGGGCAGAATGCTAAAGCAGGCCTTTCCTTGTTCAATTTCTCAGAAAGCCAGTTCTCCACTTCACGTAAGGCTTTCTTTGACGAGGAGGAGAGAACCACTTTTGGGAGCTTAAATGAATCTGATGGCTGATTACTCATCATAAACTGTGAAGCTGGAGATGTAGGAGTCGCAGGAGTGAAAAAGTCCGGGATATTCTGAAGTAGGAATCTGAGCAGGGATGCGTATGGAGTTGAGGGCGAGTCCTGGTCAACATCTTTGTCGTCTGAGGAGATCGGAAACAAAACAGGATTTGGTGCAGATGTTGCTGGAGTTGAAGGCTTCTGAAGAAGTTTTAACGCACTGTCAAACTGACGCTGTAAAGGAGCCAGTGACGGATCTAAGGCAAAAGAAAAAGTAGACAGAACTGGTGCTAATGCCACTGATGAACTTGCATTTTTCTGCACAGATAAAATACGGACTTTAGGAGTCTTAGAGCACTTGGGGGATGTTGAAGAACTCTCCATCAACACTGAGTGATCGGCCGCTTCAGGGAGCTTGAGCGCTTCAGGGCGCTCGGCTGCTACAGGGTGCTTGGTTGCTACAGGGCGCTCGCTGCTTCAGGGTGCTTGGCTGCTTCAGAACGCCTGGCTACTTCGGGGTGCTCGGCAGCTTCACTGCCCTCAGCGTAAAAAAGACGTTCAGTCAAATCAGGATACTCGGCCGAAATCAGGGTACTTATACGAGGAATGGAGCCTCTCTTGCGAAAGCAGGGAGCTTGGAGCCAGAAGGAGAACGCCTCCAAGACGAAGAAGAATGTCGATACACTCGATCCTAGTGTTGAGGAGAGGAGAAGCACTCGGGGCTATCCCACTTACTGGGGAGAGGCAGAGACTGATCTCTGAACAAGGACTGTCTCTTAAGTGGGCAAGACTCGTCGGAAAGGCGCCATAGGCACCTTTTCTTAGGCGAAGACTCCTCCAAACTAGAAGAAAACCGATGAACGCCCAAAACTCCTTTCCAGCGGCTGCTCTTGTTGCAACCGAGGGGGCGACTGTCTGTGGGCAGACCCCACTGACCTCCCCTGGGGAACCGGTATGCCTCCTCCCATTAGAGGGGAGTATGGAGGTGACCGTTGCCTAGGAGAATCAGTGGGACAAGCAGCCACCTCCTCCACTAACACTCTTCATTTTCATAATTTTTCTCACTTTTTCAAACTTATCCATAAGGGCATGCACTGACGCTTCCAACCGGACCACTGTACTTACCACCAAATTCCACCTTTGGTCAAACTTATTCTTGAGACTGATGAAGCGATTGAGTTTGGAAGTGTGGGAGCCAGGAGAAGGAGTAGGTGGTTTAGGAGAATGAATTGAGGAAGGAGGGGAAGGAACAACAGGAATGTCAGTTCTACTAAGTTTAGGAGTTAAAAGTCTGACCAACCATTTTCCCACCGGCTTTAGCTGCCGCTTTTCTCTTCCGGTCCCTCTCTAACTTCGCTAAATGAGAAGCTAGGGTCTTCCATTTTTGTTCCCCCCAATCCCTGCATTCATCAAAAGTTAAATTGATTGAACAAACCTGCCCTCTGCAATTGGTGCAAAGGGTATGAGAGTCATAAGTCAATTTAGTCATCTAGGTATTGCAGTCTTTGCTGCAATGCCCGGAAACTAGAAGAGATAGTGTCGGACATACCTAACTAGTTGTCAAGTCAACAATCATTATAAATGTCAAAATACTGAAAAAACAATGTCTAGATAACAATGCCGAAAGGCTACTGTAACAAAATATTTCACCAAATGGGAAGAAAACCAGTGTTCAAAACCAAGCTGTTTTGTCAACACAGTGTGTGGACTCTACAAGCAGCAGAAACAAACTGAGCTTTTGGCTGGGTTGTTCCTCTCTCTTACCCAGAAAGTGGGCAGGGTCTTGTCACCTACACTAACGAAAGAATCGCAACCACGGAATTCAAAATTCTAGCTGCTGTTTGAGGAGAAACTCTTAGCTAAGTAATTACTGGGTAAGTTACTTATATAGAATGCAACTGTTACAATTCATGACATATTGGCCAATACTACCCATAAATCATATTGTAAAAACAAACTTGGTAAAATAAAGGAAAAGGACAAAGTCGGGATATCGAACGAATTTGGTTTACATGTGGAGAGACAGGAAGAAATCATGAAAAGCACACTGAGCAGCACAGAACATATATGAATATTAACAAAAGGAACAACACAACAGCTACACGTTGTTGGGATTTCAAGAATAAAATGAAATGAAAAGATAGTTAACTTTCATACACAAGCAATAATATAGAGCACCAAAAGGTTGTGAGAAGATCCTTCTCAACTCAATATTAACCATAGATGGAAACAAACCTTTCAATGTTTTATATAAGGTAAATGGCAGCCATGTTCTTAGCAAAACTAATTTCCCCAGATTTGTCAGGGAAGCTAATAATCCAGTAATCCAAAATTATTTCTTGAATTATTTCTTGGACTCATGGAAATCCAAATACCTGGCCTATGTGGCCCATACCAAGGATTAACACTGCTCCAATGAGCAGTACAATCGTAACATACCACAATGGTCAGCTAGTCAGAAGATCAAGGAACCTGACGCAAACACACTGTCCCTGCCAATGAGGACAGCAGTCCTCATAAAGCTCAGGTGTAATTTTAACAACATATCAAGATTTACGCAAGAAAGGGGGTCTTGTTTCATCCTCATCCTAAAAATAACAATTTTTAAAGTAAATTGTATTTTTCCTAACTATACAAACCGAGGTCCTTTACATTAGGGATTACTTTCAGGCGTAGGCTGGAAACAGCCGTTGAACTTCAAACAAGGTGGTTAGGCAGTTAACTACTGTCCGGGAGGCGGGAGTACCGCCTGCCCAGATGTAAACATTCCAATTTGCCTTTCGGTCCAGGTACAGATTGAGGGGTGGCATTAGGTGGGCATAAAGTGTAAAGGACCTCAGGTTTGAATAGTTAGGAAAAATACAATTTACTTTAAAAATTGTTATTTGTTCCGACACAATATACAAACCCTCAGTCCTTTACATTAGGAGACTCACTGATTGGAGGGAGGAATCTGAAAAAGTCTCTGAACTGACTGGAGTTCACCAACTTGTCTTCCCTTCCTGGTCGTGGAGAGCGAGGAAGGGAAAAACTGCCTCTGACAAAAGATCAGGTTGTAAGAAATGGAAGATCAGTTGTCAGACTTCTGGGTCCCCTTTGCATGAAAGAGGGACGTCAGTTCATGCAAAGTAGGCTAGAAAGAATTTGACGTCGGATGACAATAAGGCAAATACAAGCATTGGGTTTGTCTTATAGTCATGGTCTCCTTCCTCCCTTGCAAGAGGAAGGAGTGGGGTTGCTTCTATTAACCTGAACAGAAATAGAACGGGAGCTCCGTTATGTGCTTACCTGCCTCGATCGCCAGATCCAGCTTGTAACGGCACGCCCGCTCCTGCCCGTGGGAAGAGAGCCAGGATGGGGAGAAAGAAGAGAGGCCAGTCACTCCACATTCAATCTCCCAATCACAACTGTACAACTTAGGCGAGATGAAACCTGTCCTGTTAGAGAAGCTGGATATGCTACACAACTTGTTGAGCAGCCACCACAGGACCCAAGGAAAAAGTGTCCAAAGACTTGTGTGCAACATCCCGGAGATAGAAGGAGGTGAAGGTAGTCTGCTGGGACCACACTCCCGCCTTCAGCACCTGTGACACTGACATATTCTTCCGGAATGCGAGGGACGGACCAATGCTGCAGACCTCGTGAGCTCTCGGACGAAGCGTACCAGTCTCGTCTTCTCCTGCAGCAGAGTACGCTCTCTTTATCGTCTCATAAAGCCAAAAAGAGATGGTGTTCTTGGACACTTCTTTCTTGGTTGAGCCAGTGCTAACAAAGAGTCGCCGACACTCAGGCCGGAGGCGCCGAGTTCTTTCAGATAGCGCTGCAGCACTCTAACAGGACACAGTAGCATCTCGTCTGGTTCATTACCTACAGAGTCCTCTAGGGAGGATCATGAAGGACTCGAATCGTGCGTCAGGGACCGGCGATTCTGAGTCTTCGCTACGAAATCCAGGACGAAATCGAGCGTAACTGATCCCCATCCCCTCGAGTGTTTCACATCAAAGGAAAGTCCGTGAAGCTTGCCAACTCTCTTCGCCGATGCCAGGGCTAGCAAGAAGACGGTCTTGAGGGTCAGATCCCTGTCTGACGACTCTCGTAAAGGCTCGTACAGTGCACAAGTCAGGCTCCTTAGGACGCGAGTCACGTCCCACGCAGGGGGCCTGAGATCCCTGGGTGGGCAAGACCTTTCGAAGCTTCTCATGAGTAGAGAAATCTCGAAGGAGGAGGAGATGTCTACTCCTTTCAGCCGTAAGACTAGGCCGAGTGCAGCGCAGTAGCCTTTCACAGCTGAAACGGAGAGAAGCTTCTCTCGGCGAAGGAAGACGAGGAAGTCCACGACCTGCTGAACAGTAGCTCCGACCGGAGAGGTACCCCTTCGACGACACCAACCACAGAAGACGGACCACTTTCCCTGGTATACCGCTGCGGAGGATCTTCTGAGGTATCCAGCCATCTCTGTTGCTGCACGGCGCAAAAAGCCTCTAGCTCGCAAGAGATGGTGGATAACCTCCAGCTGTGAAGACACAGGGAATGCACTGCCAGGTGGAACCGCTCTGCGTGAGGTTGACGCAGGAGGTTGGGCCAGGGGGGAATCTCTCTCGGCCCCTCAGAGAGGAGAGCTAGCAGGTCCGGGTACCAAACGGCCTAGGGCCATTTGGGTGCCACCAGAGTCATTCTGAGATTCGGGGTGATCATCACTCGGCTGATCACTCGGCGAATCAGACAGAACGGGGGAAAGGCGTATGCATCGAGATTGTCCCACGGGTGTTGGAACGCGTCCTCCGCAGCGGCCCATGGGTCCAGCACGACAGAAGAGAAGACCTGGAGCTTTCTGTTGTGCTGGGTGGCGAACAGATCGATGGCTGGATGCCCCACAGGTCAAACAGCCTTTCCGCTACTTCCTGATGGAGGGACCATTCGGTCCCTACTCTCCTGGTTCTGGCGGCTGAGCTTGTCTGCCATGACATTCCTCTTGCCTGAATGTACCTGGCAGACAGCTCTACCGAGTGAGCCATGGCCCACTCGCACCTGCATCGTCAACTGATGAAGCTGGTGGGACACCAGTCCCCTGCTTGTTGACGTATGCCACTACCATGGTATTGTCGCCATCAGTACCACGGAGTGTCCCATCACTTTCGATCCCGAACTCTTGGAGGGCCAGGAAGGCCGCCTTGAGTTCCAGGATGTTGATGTGCAGGTGTTCGTTCTCTCAGTGCCACACTCCCGAAGTCAGCAACTCCTCCAGGTGTGCGCTCATCCTCGGTCAATGCATCCGAAAACAGAAGCATGTCCGGAGGGGGAGTATGCAGGATACTCCTATCAAGAGGTTCCTGTCGCTTGACCACCAGCTGAAGGTCCTCCTCACCTCCTCAGAAAGAGGGATGAGGAAGGACTGGGGGTCTTAGGACTGGGACCAATACTCCTTTAGTCTCTACTGGAGAGACCGCAGGTGAGGACACCCGTGAGGTACTAGCTTCTCCAAAGACGACACGTGACCGATGACGACTTGCCACTGCCGAGCTGGCTGCTCCTGCTGTGACAGGAACAGTTGTGCTGCCTGCCTGAACTTGCTGATACGAGAGTCCGAGGGAAAGACTTTCGCTGCCACCATATCTATCAGCATACCCAGGTACTTTATCCTCTGCTTGGGGGTGAGATCTGACTTCTCCAGATTTACCACGATCCCTAGATCTCGGCAAAACTCAAGGAGCTGATCCCTGTCTTGTAGCAACTGCGAGCGGGAGCTCGCCAGGACTAGCCAGTCATCAAGATACCTCAGAAGACGTATCCCGTGCGAGTGGGCCCAAGCTGACACGAGGGAGAATACTCTCGTGAACACCTGGGGAGCGGTCGAGAGCCCAAAACAAAGTGCCCTGAATTGGAAGACCGACTCCCCGAGGACGAAGCGGAGGTACTTGCGAGGGGACGGATGAATGGGTATTTGGAAATAAGCATCCTTCAGGTCCACCGTAAGCATGAAGTTGTTCTCCCTGATGGAGGCCAGCACGGTTTGCGCTGTTTCCATCGTGAACCGAGTCTGGCGAACGAAACGGTTCAAGGGAGAGAGGTCTATGACCGGTCTCCATCCCCTGAGGCTTTCTCTCACGAGAAAGACACGGCTGTAAAAGCCTGGAGACTGGTCCGACATGACTTCTACAGCACCCTTGCTCAGCATGGCTTGCACTTCTTGCTGTAGTGCGGTGTCCTTCGACGATCCTGGAACATAAGTCTGGAGATGGACCAGAGAGTAGGTGAGGGGAGGCCGAGACTCGAGGGTAGTAGATATCCCTCCTGAAGGACATCCACCATCCAGGTCTCGGCCCATGTCGCTGCCAAGTTGCCCAATGGCTCGACAGGCAACCCCCCACCTTCGGCAGCTTTTTGGGGAACGCTGCCCCTAGCGTTTCCCTTCTTCTTACCCTTGCCCCTTTACCAGCTTGGGAAAGTGGGCTGAAAACGGGCGGGAGGAACCCCTTCTCGAGGAAGAAGAAGACTGGGTGTTTCCTTTGGACCCTTTCGAAGACTGGGACTTCTTAGGGGCGGAGGAAGTGCCAGGCTGGCCCGAAGGCCTGGCCGCAGTGGAATGCGAAGACCCGGAGGTCTTAGCCACTGCCTGGTGGACATGCTGGTCGCTGTCATCGGCACGGCGCTTGTCCACCGTGGTGTCCACCAGCTCTCTGGGAAAGAGAGAGGAGGAACCCAGCAACGGTCCATTCCGCAGGGCGATAGCTGACTTGGGACCTACAGACCTGGAGAAGCGAGAGAGAACGGCATCCCTTCGCTTTAGCACCAGGTTCGCCCACAGGTTCACAGTCTGGTGGGCGAGGTAGGAGATAGCCCTACCCACCGACTGGCACAGTCTCCCAAAGGCAGAGTCCTCCCCCGGTACAATAGAGCCTGAGGAAGCAGCTACCTTCGATACTGTGAAGGACCACAGATCGAGCCAGGAGACTGCTTGGAAGGCCGCCATGGCGGTGGCTTCCAGGGTTGCAGCTTCTTGCTGAGAGAGGAGATACTCTCTGCAGTCAATTGTTGCAACGACAGACCCGGATCCAGACGCAGTCAGGTCCGGTCAACCTGCTTAGTCAGTAACGCCCTTCCACTGGAGTGTAGAAGCGCTTCTGTCGAGGCAGAGGAGGAGGAAGAAGCTTGTCCGAGCGGCTCGAACGGTGAACTGTCTTGCCCAGACACAAGACCGCACCTGGTCGAGTACCCTCAGCAAGCGTGGACCACGGGCAGCCCCACCGGCCTTGGGTTCCTTCTTGGGACCCCAGAAGGATTCGAGGCACGACGGACGATCCACAGACGAGGCCATGGTCCCTTCCTGAGGTCATTGTGCTGACGAATCAGAGCGATAACCTCCGCAAAAGTCCTCTGTATTTCGGGGGTGTCCGCATCCTGGGGCAGAGGACCCTCGAGTCCCTCCATAGTGCGGTCCTCCTGAACTACTCTCCCTGCAGGAGGGAGAACCTCGGCAGACCCCCGTGGACCTTCCTGAACCACGCGCACATAAGACCTGGTCGAGCCGAGAACCGAGCCAGGTTCGTACCCCCACGCAGTAGAACTCTGAGGAGAACACTCCCCGGAGTTCCTCCTCTCTGACTCGCGCCCCCTGGAAGAAACCGAAGGGGCAGAGGGGACAGGTGAGGAAGATCGGGCGCTCCCACTGGCTTTACTGGCAGAACCAGCAGAGGCAGTGGGCCGAGAGCGGTCACCAACCCGTGGTGATGACGAGCTCCTGGGTCGAGGAGACTGCTTTAGCCCAGGCAAAGCAATCTCCCGAGGAGAGCGGAGTGGCTCGCGAGAGCCGAGCCGTGCACTTGCCTCCCCCGAGCCAGGCTGGCCATGCGGACGTGGCCGGGGACTGGGAGGAGTCGAGCACGCAGCTGGCTGGCACGAGCTTGCGCTGTCCTCTGGACACACCCCAGCCTTCTTCGAGGCCGTAGCCTCTCGGGAAGACTGAGCAGGGGACCTCTTCTCCACCTCTCCTTGCATTCGGCCGCGCGGGGCTGAAGCACTATCCCAGGAACCTGACTTGGCACCTGAAGGAGTGCCAGCAGGAAGAGTCGGAGCACCTGCATGCCCTGGCTCTTTCTCTCGCCCCACGCCCTGGTCTGTACGGCGAGAGGTTTCTCCCGTATCAGACTGGGGTACCCGGGTCTCCTTGGGGACCCAGGTACTCAGAGCAGCTCGCGAACGAGTGTCTGACGCGGACTCGCTGGCCTTCGACGCAGGAATTTTCTTAGGCGCAGCGGGGGGAGTGCAGGCCTTGGTCTGCACGCCCTTGGCTCCCAGTGCCAATGACCCAGAGGCCAGGGCAGCGGTTCCCTGATCCGAGGATCGGGAAGAGCCGACGAGAGATCCCACTGCCTTCCCTGTGGAAGGAGGCAGACCCTTAGAAAGCTTCAAAAGCGAGGCTTCTTACAGGGGGAGAGGCAGACTTCTTCTTCTTTTGGCTGCGAAGCCTCGGAAGGAGAAACAGAAGAGGCAGCAGACAAAGACGACGATGATGACGAAGACGAAGATGAAGACAACGACACCTTCCTAGACCTCTTCTTCTTCTTCTTCACCATCTGCTTCAGGAACGCCGTCAGTCCCCAAACCAGGAGAGCGAGGCCGCAGACTCAGGAACAGCAGGAGGGGCTGCAGCAGAAGGCACATCCCGGCAGAGACCAGCGGAGCTCAAGCCAGCATTTGCCTGGGTGGAGACAGCCGCCAGCAGCCAGGAACAAAAGTGGGTGGGAACGGGAATGCAGGCCCACCTCCCCGCGTGGATATTCATGTCAGGCCGCGCCAGGGTCGATGGGATGGGGACTGGAACAGACGAAGGGCCGGGCTGGAACGTCAGGCGAGGAACCGTGGTCGTGGACAAGCCAGGGTCGGCAACGGGGGCAGCGACAGTCACATACGGGTATGATGACGTCACCATGTAGGCGGGGCCAGCACGCATGAACGGAGCCAGGAAGCCAGGCGGCAGTGGAACAGCGTGTTGCAACG